>NC_143153.1:11002989-11302989 GCF_041381405.1 Jatropha curcas
AGAGTTACTCCGGTTTGCTCTCGCAGATTTGAAATGGTTTCCTTTCACTTTCCTTTTAGTTTTTTTTTTTTTTTAAATTTGATTATGTCCATTTGATTGCTGATTTGGTTTTTTTAGGTCCATAAGTGACAAAAAACTTAGATAAGAAACTTTTAAAATCAGTGAAAAAGTAAAGATTTACTAATTGGATTTTTTCTCTCATTGAAAAACTTGACTGGACTTGGTCCCTGTCCCCACCTATGGACCAAGCCAATAAAAGATTTACACCTCATTTATTTATCCATGTCAGAAAAAGGAACGAAGAAGTAGCTAATCCAACCTAACCACAAGAAAAGCTAAAAAGATTTTCTATCCTCTCTTAAACGTTATGTCGATCGTTTATTCAAACCCTCACCGTCTCTTCTCCATTGTGCTTCACTGATCTCTTCTCATCCCGACATCCCCGCAGCCAGCTCCTCGTCAGCTCTTCTTCTATTTTTACTATCTAAACTCAATACTTTTCCTTGTGTTTTCCTAAACCCATTTCATCAAATGTTGATGGAATAAAAACATCCTCTGTCAACTAGGTGATTCAAGATAACATAAAAAAATTGTAAGTTTTAGAAGGAAAAAGCATGAGATTGAGAAGAATTTAGAATGAAAAGGGCTAAAATTTGGAATAGTTAGAATGGAAAAGAAAGTCTTTAGATTTCTTTTGTGTTTAGGATTGAATTTTTTAGTTTTCCCCCTTTTTATAATCTAGAAATGTGCTTTCAATTTATTTTGTTATTGCTTATTAAAGAAATATTGAAGAATATGAATTGTAATCTGATTCTATTGCTATCATGAAGGTACAGTAAATATACAGCAGTAGTGGCCTTATAAACCTCAACAAACTAAACAAATCCTAACTAATAACAAATAAATAACAAAGTTATAAAAAGCCTAGAATGAAGGACGAATCATATAACAGATATGATTCTTAGGATTCTATTTTACACCCCCTCAAGTTGTCAGGAAGTGCAACAACTGATAACTTGGTAAAAAGCTGATCAAAGGCACGACGCGGCAAAGGCTTAGTGAGCAAGTCTGCAACCTGATCAGCAGCATGAAGATGACAAACATGAAATTTCTTGGCTTGAACTTGGTCACGAACAAAGTGAAAATCAATAGCAATATGCTTCATTTTGCTATGAAAAATAGGATTTTCACAAAGAAAGGTAGTACCAATATTATCACAGAAGATATGCAGTATTGCAGCTAGAGGAAACTGCATTTCTTGTAATAAATTCGTAATCCAATTCGTTTTAGCCAAGGCAGCAGCAACGGCACGATATTCAGCTTCGGTCGAAGATCGTGACACTGCCCGTTGCTTCTTAGAAGACTAGGAAATGAGGCTGGAACCAATATAGACAACATAACCAGTTGTAGAGGTGCGATCAACAGGATCCCCAGCCTAGTCAGAGTTAGAATAAGTGCGAAGTTTGTAGTCACTTTGTCGAGATAAAAATAGAGCATAATGTGCAGTTTGTCGGAGATACCGTAGTAAACGCTTGAGAGCCTGCCAATGATCATTAGAAGGACAATGCATAAACTGGGCAAGTTTATTAACAAAAAAAGCAATATCTGCCCTGGTAAAGGATAAATATTGACGTTTACCTATAATGCACCGATAGAAAGAAGCATCAACAATATCTTCTGGAAGAGACACTGTGAGAACAGTATTGGAGCTCATAGGTGTAGAAACCCCTTTGGAATCCTGCATATTAGTCTCTAGCAACAAGTCCAAAACATATTTCTGTTGAGAAAGAAACAACCCCTTTGGTGAAGCAATGACCTCAACACCGAGAAAGTAATTCAAACTACCAAGATCTTTTAGAGAAAACTGATTTGAAAGACCATTAATCACATGTTAAACACCTCTTATATTATTGCCAGTGACAATAATGTCATCCACATAAACAAGAACACTAGAGTTGTGCCTGATAAATAAAGATGAGTCCGACTTAAACCGATTAAAATCCACAGATAGAAGATAATTGGTGAAAGTAGTGTACCATGCTCTTGGAGCTTGCTTTAAACCATAAATAGCCTTTTTTTAACTTACAAACATAAGAAGGTCGTAGAGAATCTTCAAACCCAGGTGGCTGTCTCATATACACATCTTCATCTAATGTGCCTTGAAGAAATGCGTTATTAACATCCAGTTGATGAAGGGGCCAATTATTTTGAGTGGCCAGAGCAAGAACAAGACGGACAGTTGTTGGCTTAATCATAGGACTGAAAGTGGAATGAAAATCAATACCTGGTCTCTGAGAAAGCCCTTGGCAACTAACTGGGCTTTAAATCTGTCAATTGATCCATCCGGTTTATATTTTATGCAATATAACCATTTGCAATCAACAATATTCAGAGAGGATTGAGCAGGCACAAGATCCCAAGTCTAGTTACGACGTAAAGCATCAAATTCTTCTTTCATTGTTGTATTCCAGTGAGAATATTTCTGTGCTTGTTTATAGGTAGTAGGAGGTATGAGAATCATACTAGAAGCAAGAAGAGAATGAACCAAATTAGGTTTACTGATATTATTTTTAGCACGGGTAACCATAGGATGAAAATTTGTAGTGGTGGGAGGAACAACAGGTGGGGCTGGTTGATGACTTTGAACGTTTGGTGTTTCATTGGATGAGGCGGGTTGAGGGCTGTGAGTGTGTGTAGTTTCAAAAGAAGAAGTAGAAGTACCTGACTGGAAGTACAGACCTGATTGGAGCAGCAGAAACAGGAGCAGACGGCATCGAAATAATAGCAGGCAATAATTCAGTAGATTGAGGTAATGCAGTGTTTGTGACAGAATTATTTTCAGTAAGATTCTCCCATTTACAAGGCTGAAAATTTGATTTTAAATGAGAGAAAATATTACTAAAAGGAAAATTATTCTCAAAAAATAAGACATCACGAGAGAGGTATATTTTAGACGAAATCGAATCATAACACTGATGAAAATAATATTTAGTTGAAAAACCTAAATAAACACATGGTGTGGACCGAGCTTCTAGTTTATGTTTGGTATACGACCGGAGCCACGGATAACACAATGAACCAAAGGTACGAAGTGAGGCTAGATTTGGGATTTCTTAGAATAAAAGCTGATGCAGAGATTTTCCATTTAAAACAGGGGTGGGTAACTTGGTGATGATATAAACAGCTTGGGTACAAGCAAAACTCCAAATTTGAGATGGAAGAGATGCCTGAGACATTAATGTTTTAGCGGTTTCAATAATATGACGATGTCATCGTTCAACAAGTGCAACACGCTAGGGAGTGTATGGAGGTGAAAAGAGATGTTCAATTCCATGTGTTTTTAGATAGGAAGAAAGACTCTGAAACTCACCACCGCCATCAGTATATAGAGATAAAAGTTTGGTGTTAAAACGTCGCTCTAGGAGAGGATGCAAACTTGTAAAGACACTATGAACTTCAGCTTTTGTTTTGAGAGTGTAAATCCACATGTACCGTGAGAACTGATCAACAAAAACAACATAATATTTTTTTTGATCAATGGAAAGAATGGGAGAAGGTCCCCATAAGTCACTGTAAACAATTTGGAGTGGTTTTTCACTATGCAAAGAATTTTCGAAAAAAGGAAGCGATGCGTTTTATTAATAGAACAAGAATTACAAGTTTGCAAGTGAGAATGATAAGGAATAGACAAATCCTTTAAAACTTGACACAATACACGTTTGCTGGGATGACCTAGACGACGATGCCACATATCAAGAGATTGAGATGTGACTGCTGAGAAGGTTTGAACATTGTGCATATTATTTCGAGGCCACTCGTAAAGTCCATTTCTAATCTGTCCTTGTACCAGGTGCATGCCCGTCGTCAGATCCTTCACAAGTAAATGATAAGGAAATAGTTCAATAAAAGTATTATTGTCACGAAAAAAAAAAAAAGAGAAGCAGAAACAAGATTATGAGTGATTTTGGGAGCACAAAGAGTATTAGAGAGCTGAAAATTATTATGGGATGCATTAAGTGTACCAGTACCAATGTGACTAATCCTTATAGAATTACCATTACCCATAGTGACTTCTTCTGGCCCATGATAGTCATTAGCTGTAGCTAATGCCTTAGCATCATTGGTGATATGATGATTAGCACCCGAATCAATTAGCCAAGGTTGTTGATTCTGAGAATATGAGGCTGCAAAGTTTGCTCTTGCTTGAAGATGATTATGAGATTCAGACCTGCAGACACGAGTAGTATGACCTGGACGATCACATAGTTGACAGCGAATTGGATTGTCAAAGGTTCGTTGTTGATTAGAGCGACGGCCACGCCCTCGAGTTGAAAACTGTTGTTGTCGCCATGAAGATGATTGCTCAGAATTGTAATTTGATGTCCTTTGTCCAGTAGAACGAGGTGAGGTGGAATTGGGCTTTGTAGCAACCGCAGCTGTAATGGCAGGATTTAATTTTGGCTCTTCATGTTGAAGAAACAATTCATGATCAAGAAGTTTGTCATAGAGTTCTTCATATGAGATGGTAGTGTCCCGAGATCGAATCGCAGTAGAGAGTGATTTGTAGTCAGAGCCAAGTCCTTGTAAAATTCAAACAACAAGTTGAGAATTGGTGAGTGGTTCACCAGTAGTTGCAAGTTCATCAGCAATAGAACGGATTTCACGAAGATAATCAACAATGGGGCGAGAATCTTTGGTAAAGCGAGCTAATTTATCTTGAAGGCTGAGAATTCTGGTTTGAGATTTGTTAGCAAAAGCTGTATGTAAAGATTGCTATGCTTTATGAGCAGTAAGTGAAAGAGCAACAGGTGATGCAATAGTAGGATCAACAGATGCCAAAAGTGCATTATGGATGAGCTTATCTTGACGAAACCATTGATGATAAGCTGGGTTTGGTTGATTAGTAGTGGAAAGAGTTTGTGGTGGGGCTGCAGTTGATCCATCAAGATGTCCGTATAGTTGACAGCGAATTGGATTGTCAAAGGTTCGTTGTTGATTAGAGCGACGGCCACGCCCTCGAGTTGAAAACTGTTGTTGTCGCCATGAAGATGATTGCTCAGAATTGTAATTTGATGTCCTTTGTCCAGTAGAACGAGGTGAGGTGGAATTGGGCTTTGTAGCAACCGCAGCTGTAATGGCAGGATTTAATTTTGGCTCTTCATGTTGAAGAAACAATTCATGATCAAGAAGTTTGTCATAGAGTTCTTCATATGAGATGGTAGTGTCCCGAGATCGAATCGCAGCAGAGAGTGATTTGTAGTCAGAGCCAAGTCCTTGTAAAATTCGAACAACAAGTTGAGAATTGGTGAGTGGTTCACCAGTAGTTGCAAGTTCATCAGCAATAGAACGGATTTCACGAAGATAATCAACAATGGGGTGAGAATCTTTGGTAAAGCGAGCTAATTTATCTTGAAGGCTGAGAATTCTGGTTTGAGATTTGTTAGCAAAAGCTGTATGTAAAGATTGCCATGCTTTATGAGCAGTAAGTGAAAGAGCAACAGGTGATGCAATAGTAGGATCAACAGATGCCAAAAGTGCATTATGGATGAGCTTATCTTGACAAAACCATTGATGATAAGCTGGGTTTGGTTGATTAGTAGTGGAAAGAGTTTGTGGTGGGGTTGCAGTTGATCCATCAAGATGTCCGTATAAGTTGTGACCATACATGAGCATCTCAATTTGAGCTTTCCAAATAGTGAAATTGGAACTTCCACTCAATTTGATAGGTAATTGAGCAGTGGGATTGAATTGAAAAATAGATTGATATTGGGATGAAGAATCAGCATTGATAACTGGAGCAGCCATGGCAAAGAGGAGAGGAAAAAGAAAAAAAAAAAAGAAACTTTGGCTTGTGAGAGCACTTTAAAGCTCTGATACCATAAAGAAATATTGAAGAATATGAATTGTAATTTGATTCTATTGCTATCATGAAGGTACAGTATATATACAGCAGCACTGACCTTATAAACCTCAACAAACTAAACAAATCCTAACTAATAACAAATAAATAACAAAGTTATAAAAAGCCTAGAATGAAGGACGAATCATATAACAGATATGATTCTTAGGATTCTGTTTTACTTATTACATGTTTGTTTGATTATTTCACTTAAGGTATGAATTGTTTTATCATTTTAGTTAAGGTATAGATAATGAAGGTTTTTCTTAAATGAATAAATTCATATCCTGATTTCAGTTTTGTTTAAGATATCTTCATTAGTTGTAGTTGAATACTGGAGGTTTGGTCTTTTTGAGTTTTGTATAATAAAAAAATGCTATGAATTGGAATCTTAAATTGGGTTTCTTGGTCCTGCTGACGGTCAAAAATACATGTGAAGTTTTTTGAATTTTTTTCCTATTCTATAAAAATGGGATAGTTTCATTTCAAGTGGGACGGAGGCTAATTAACAAGTGTTTAATGATCCCGACCGAGGTTGAACTTCACTGAAAACTCATTTTCAAATATAAATTGGTGGTTTTCTCAATACTAGTTTTTAGTTTGGAATTCACATTAACTGAAAGTCTTATTTAGGCTTGTAAATGTAAAGCACATTCATACATTTGTAAGAAAAAATCAATTCCTTGTCCCTGCACAAAGTGCCTATTTTTAGAAGAAATTTATTTGTATCTTCAGCTTATAAAATAAAACTAAAGCCAATAGCTAAATGAAGAAATTTAAGATAAGCTTTCAAATGAATACTACTTCTGCATTTGTTTGTTTTTGCTAAATTATAAACAGAAACAAGTTTAGAAGAATGAACTATCTATCAATTATTAATCTCTTACCAAATGATAAACTCATCAATTGCTAACTCCATAATGTTTATCACAAATCAAAAAGTACAATAATAAAATGAGATGGATTAGTGATCCAACAACATATGCTATGAACACTGGATGGTTTGTGTTGCTTTAATCATCCTGCAAATCCATCTGATATATCTGCATATTTTGTATTTGCAATGATCAATAATGGAAAAAATATACATGTGTACGAAAGGGAAAAAAAAAAGAAATTGAAAAAAAAATATACCCATAAAGAAAAATTCACTATCCAGAAATTGAAAACAAATAATTAAAAAAATATATCACTAATTATCTTTTTAACAACTCTTACCATTCACGTATATTTTCACTACAGTCTTTAGGATTGGAATTCTCATTAAAATACGTTAAATCATTAGTAGAGTCATTCTCTTGAGCATCTGGTTTATGAAATTGAGAAAACTTTTGTCCTCCCATGATGTTTAAAAAATTATGGGTATGCATATTTGAGAAGTAAGGATTAAAAGAAGACAACAGTAAATTTTAAAAAATACACAAACATAATAAATAAAATATTTGATTAAATTTAGCACAATAATTAAAAATTGAATAAAGCACTTTCAAATACCTGAGCTCTAAAATTATGATGCTCAATATCATATAACATACTTGAGAATGTAACTAAGTTAGGAATATTCATACCTTGTTGCAATGCATTATCCTGATAGATCACATAAATAGATTTATTGATAAAACGAATTGATTTACATTAAATTTTAAAAATTACTTGAACTTACTAGAGAGTTACTACTTGCTTCCATCATATGATTCAAGATTGATGCCATATTAGAAATAGTGGCGGTTTGTTTTCCTTTTCCTACAAGTAAATATATGCACACATTAAAATGTTAAAAATGATAAACTAAAAATTTTTGCTATAAAACATTAAAGTTCATGAGTAATAAAATTACTTGTTAATTGGGATACTTTTACTTGTGATGCTTTCTTTTTTTGCTTCTCCCAGTGGCTTTTTATTCTTTCTTTTTGGTTACCTTTTGTTTTCACTTCCTTAGGATCCAATGTAGGTGTCTCATTACATTCTCTCTCATTACCATCATTTCTTTCACAACTCTCATTGACAGCCGTTTTACCATCAACCGATGATTGATCATTCAAATTGAGCTTTAACAAATATTCTTCAATTTTTGCACACCTAGAATCAAGTATTTGAAATACGATAGCTCTTATACTTTCATGTGGCGTAGCAAGATAAATCATCCCTTTGTGCACTCCTCATTGCTCGACTACTATATACAATTTGTGGCTCTATAGTTCTCCCATTTAGAGATTCATCCCTTTCTAATGAATGAATCCTGCTTCGAACATCTTTAGTCCAGCGTAACAACATGTATTTTTTTGGGATCTCAAAAATATTTTTTGCCACAATGTAACAGGGGATTGAAGATGATGGTGGTTTGAAGAAGGTAGTAACAGAGGATTGAAGATGACGTCGTTTCATTATACAAGAAAGAAAAAGATTACGAAAAGGGAAAACGGTAGCAAGTTGTGCGTGAGTTGTTATTTCTTTCTTCTTTTCAAGAACTGGAACTTTCCTCTGTTTCTTGTTCCTCTCTTGTACCTGTTATCTGTTATCTTCTTCCCTTGTATCTGTTATCTTCTTATTCAATGAGATGAATTCAATCAAGTTTCATATGGTATCAGAGCAGATGCTGCGCAGGTTTATTCAATTGCTTCTCTGATTTGTTTTTTTTTTTTTTTTGCAACCTATTACTGATTGATTCGAAGTTTTTCTTTCTTTCTTTTCAATCGATTACTATTTTCTTTGATCTCCTTGATCAATTGTCAATTCTGTCATTTTCTTCTTAACCTTTGATCCTGTCATCCTTACTTTCTTTCCTTAATTTCGTTAAAACAGCTGCAAATCTAAATGATTGTTTGACAAATCATTCTAATCCTTTTTATCTGCATCCAAATGAAACGCCTGCTTTAGTTCTTGTTTCAGTTCCATTGAATGATTACAACTATCATTCTTGGGCCAGAGCTATGAAGATAGCCCTAGCTTCCAAAAATAAGCTAGGTTTTGTTACTGGAGCGATATCTGCACCTGTTGATCAGAATAGTGAACTGTATAATATCTGGAGCAGATGCAATACAATGGTGATTTCTTGGATCCAGAAGACTGTGTCTCCTAGCATTGCACAGAGTATCTTATGGATAGACAATGCCTCAGAAGTATGGAGAGATTTACAAGTCAGATTTTCTCAAGGGAATAATTACAGAATAGCAGATTTGTTAGATGAAATTGAGAGTCTTAAGCAAGGAGATTCAACTGTGAATGATTTTTACACACAGCTTAAGATCCTATCGGATGAGTTGTTGGTTCTTAGACCAATAGTTGCATGTACATGTAGAAATGTATGTAATTGTGGAGCAGCTACGCAATACAGGAGAAATTTTGAGCATGAATAAGTCATAAGATTTTTAAGAGGCTTAAATGAGAGATTTGAGTCTGTTAAATCTAATGTGTTAATGATGGATCCTCTTCTTGATTTAACTAAAGTTTTCTCGATGGCAATACAGCAAGAAAGGCAGATTAATCACAGTTCACAATGTGAGTCAAAGATTATGCTCAACAGGTCTTATAGACCAAACTTTGGTACTAGAAGCTCTTCACAGCAGACATTCAGAGCACAAAAGTTTCCTGCACAAATTAGTACAACCAGAAAATGTACTTTCTGCAATGGAACTAATCATACTATAGATAGTTGCTATAAGAGAATTGGATATCCTCCAGGATTCAAGCCAAGATACAGCTACAATTCAGGCAGACCAAATGTGACAAAGTCTGCAAATGCAGCAGTCAATGCAGTTTATCAAAACACAAATGAATTTCATAATCATAATTCTAATGTGTTTCCTGTTCAAGGTGAGGAAAACAATTTTACAAATATGCCTGACTATGCAAGCAATGAGACTCGATAGCAACCATCTGAAGCAACTATCTCTTTTACACTGGATCAATATAACAAGATTTTGACACTCATTAATCAAGATTCAGCAGATGGCACAACAAACACAATTAATGCAGAACATGCAGTCAACAGCATCCTGGCAGCTAAAAATATGCAGTCAGCAGTTTCCATATCTTCTCAAACACAGAAATCAGGTATATTAAAATCTGTATCTAATTCTATGTGGATCTTGGACAGTGGAGCTACAGACCATATATGCAAGTCTCTTGATCTATTTACAACCTTTAAAAGAATTTCACCAATAAGGGTAAAGTTGCCAAATGGAGAATACCTATTAGCTCAATTTTCTGGCACTATTGTTTTCTCAGAAGCTTTACTTCTTAAAGATGTGTTGTATATACCTGGATTTGCTTTTAATCTTGTCTCAATTACAAGCCTTATTGCTCAACTACATTGTTCACTTTTTCTCTATAATGATCTATGCCTGATCCAGGATTTCAAGACCTGGAAGATGATTGGTATAGCTAAAGTGTTTCATGGACTCTACAAGTTGCTGCAAAATGAAGATCCTAAGAAGTTTACTGATGTTAGACAAAATAAAACAGTGCTGGGTGGTACTACATTGTTTAGTTCTCAGTGTAGTAATAACAATTTGTGGCATTTTAGATTTGGTCATGTTCCTAAGACCAGATTATCCATTTTATGTACCAAACATCCAGAAATTCATATGAATAAAACTGATTTACCTTGTGATGTTTGTCATATGGCAAAGCAGAAGAAGCTTTCTTTTCCTGTTAGTGTAACTATGTCTCAATCTCCTTTTGATCTGTTACATATGGATATCTGGGGTCCAGTTGGTACTGTTTCTTGGACAGGCCACAGATATTTCTTGACTATAGTTGATGATCACACTAGATTCTTGTGGGTTTACCTGTTAAAAGAGAAGAGTGAAGTTAGGCCTTTAGTCAAACAGTTTGTTAAGATGGTAGCAACACAGTTTGACAAAAGGGTTAAAAGCATCAGATCTGATAATGGTGCAGAATTCTTGATGAAAGATTATTATGCAGCAGAGGGTATTTTACATCAAACTGCTTGTCCAGAAACCCCAGAGCAAAATGCAGTTGTCGAAAGAAAACATCAGCATATACTCAATGTCACGAGAAGTCTTCTGTTTCAAGCTAATTTGCCAAAGATTTTTTGGAATTTTGCTGTCCTACATGCCACTTATCTCATTAATAGAATTCCAACTCCCTTATTGCAGGAATGCTCTCCATATGAAAAGCTTTATCATAGTCTGCCAGATCTTTCAACCTTAAAGGTTTTTGGAAGCTTGTGTTATGCAAATACTTTACAGGCTGGGAGAACTAAGTTAGAGCCAAGAGCTCAAAAGTGTGTGTTTTTAGGCTACAAAGAGGGTACCAAAGGGTATTTAATGCTGAATTTGCATACTAGAGGATTATTGGTTTGAAGGAATGTTATCTTCCATGAAACTATTTTCCCTTATTCTGAAACTCAGTTTCAACCATTATTGCCTCAACTTAATGACACATATGCAGATGCAGATTATGTTCCTATATCACATGCAGCAGATGCAGTCAATGCAACAGATGTAGCTAATGCTCTTATGCAAGATGATGGCTTAAGACGATCCGCAAGGACAAGGAGAGCCCCTCAATATTTGCAAGATTACCATTGTAATCTAGCATATCATAATCACACTATGCCTATTGCTTCTACACAACATTCTATTTCCCAAGTGCTTACATATTCTCAGTTGTCTCCTTCCTACAAACATTTTATTCTGAATGTTTCTTGTCTTCAAGAACCAAAAACATATAAACAAGCTGTTAAACATCTTGTATGGAGGGAAGCTATGGATAAGGAGCTTGAAGCCTTGGTTTTAAATAATACCTGGACTGTGGTTCCTCTTCCACCAAATAGGGTACCTATTGGCTGTAAATGGGTGTATAAAACAAAGTTGAAGTCGGATGGTTCTATAGAAAGGCATAAGGCTAGACTAGTTGCCAAGGGTTACACACAGGTTGAGGGCCAGGACTTCTTTGATACTTTTTCTCCTGTAGCTAAAGTTACAACTATCAGACTCCTCTTAGCTTTAGCTACAATGAAAGGGTGGTTTTTGGAGCAACTTGATGTAAATAATGCTTTTCTTAATGGGGATTTACATGAAGAAATTTATATGAAGGCTCCTTTGGGGTTACAGGTTCCTGATGGTTCAGTTTGTAAGCTGCAGAAAAGTTTATATGGCTTGAAGCAAGTCAGTAGACAATGGTTTCATAAGTTAACGACTTTTCTTGTTGCTATTGGCTATCAACAATCTCAATCAGATCACTCTCTATTCACTAAATCGAAAGGTGAACAATTTACTGCCTTTTTGATATATGTAGATGATATTGTTCTAGCAGGGAATGATTCTTCAGAGATTAGCTTAGTCAAAGCTTCTTTGGATGCTAAATTCAAGATAAAAGATCTTGGTAAGCTAAGGTACTTTCTTGGATTGGAAATTGCTAGGTCAAAGGCAGGATTGCATATATGTCAGAGAAAGTATGCACTAGAGCTCCTAACTGAGTATGGAGTTTTAGGTGCTAAGCCTTCCTCCTCCCCTATGGATTATAATGTCAAATTGAGCAAAGATGAAGGTGACTTGTTAACTGATATAACAAGTTACAGAAAATTAGTGGGGCAGCTATTATATCTCACTACCACAAGGCCAGATATTACTTATGTTGTCAATACCTTGAGCCAATTTCTCTCTGCACCAAGAACAACTCATTATCAGGCATTGCTCAAGATTCTTAGATATGTTAAATCTAGTCCTGATAATGGTTTATTCTATAAAGCTAGTTCGGCACCAAAGCTAACTGCCTTTAGTGACTCTGATTGGGCCGGATGCCCTGACACAAGGCGATCTATAACAGGTTATGCAATTTACCTGTGAGATTCTTTGATCAGCTGGAAATCAAAGAAGCAAGTGACTATGTCCAGATCTTCTTCAGAAGCAGAATATCGAGCTCTTGTTGTCACAACATGTGAGCCTTAATGGTTGAGCTATATGCTGTCTGATCTTGGTCATAATTTAGTTGCACCCATCAGTCTCTTTTGTGATAATCAATCAGCAATTTATCTCACAGCTAATCCTGCCTTTCATGAGCGATTGAAGCATATAGAGATAGATTGCCATTTTATTCGAGAAAAGGTTAATTCTGGCCTTGTTCATCTTGTGCCTATTTCTACAGAGTTGCAGCTTGTTGACTTGTATACCCAATCTCTTTCTCCTTCACGTTTTAAGTTTCTCATGTCCAAACTGGGCATGTCTGACATCCATGGCCCAGCTTGCGGGGGGGTAACAGGGGATTGAAGATGATGGTGGTTTGAAGAAGGTAGTAACAAAGGATTGAAGATGACGTTGTTTCATTATACAAGAAAGAAAAAGATTACGAAAAGGGAAAACGGTGTCGCACGGAAAAATGAAGAGAGAGAAAGTTTAGTTATAACTATATAGAGCATCTAGTGTAGCAAGATGTGCGTGAGTTGTTATTTCTTTCTTCTTTTCAAGAACTGGAACTTTCCTCTGTTTCTTGTTCCTCTCTTGTACCTGTTATCTGTTATCTTCTTCCCTTGTATCTGTTATCTTCTTATTCAATGAGATGAATTCAATCAAGTTTCATACAATGGCCTTTAGTATATGAGAAGGAAGGTAACCTATGGTCTCAAATTTTTTGTAGCTACAATTAAACTCCATAATTTTCATATCAATACTGACTTCACTAGGTATATAGTGCTCTTGCCCATGTGCATACATCTCATATACACAAACACTATCCAAATCTTCTTTTTCCTCACAAGTGGTTGCTCCAGTACCTATAAGATATTCCTGTTCAAATAATTTGTAAATTTTGCTAGTGTACACTTTCGTTGCATGCTTTAATATAATGCTCTCCTTGATGATACAAGAAAGAAGTCCAATTGCAAAATAAAAATCATTATCCTTCTCTTGTTCGCGCCACCTTTCACCATCTTCTTAAAACCCTCAATAAACTTACTCAAAGAAGTTGTCTTATCTCCCAAGCCATTTAAAATATTATTCGTGCTTTCACTACGAGATGTTGACTTAATTCCACAATGAAACGTGTCATTATTGAATGTCGTGCTCCATTTATGCCAAATATTATAAAGACTTCTTAACCACTTATGTTCTTGAAGGTTATGATCATTAATCATTTTTTTTTCCCAAATAATCTCAAGCTCTTCCTTATTTTGACACTCTGACATACATTGTGAAATGATCTTTGAAATTGGCGATTTGAGTTAAGACTTCCGAAATATAAAGGAACTTTCTTAGATATGTGCCATTGGTAGAGGCGATGACGTGAATCTGTAAAAACTTCCCTGATTGCGTTACCCATGGCTTGATCTTGATTTGTAAAAATTGTTTTTGGCTGTTTATTTCCCATGGAGCTCAAAAATGATTGAAATAGCCACTCAAATGTTTTTTTGAGTCTTACAAGACAAAAATGCACAACCAAACATAACATTTTGCCAGTGATGATTAACACTAATAAATGGAGCACAAATCAAGTTATATTTATTTGTCTGATAAGTGGTATCAAATGAAACCACATCTCCAAAGCAATCATAATCTATTCTTGACCTACTATCCCACCAAAAGAAATTCGCCATTCGACCTTCTCTATCAACTTGAACATCTCAAAAAAACATCCCCTCTTCATTTGATTTATTCTTGAAATAATCCACTAAACTTTGTGAATTACCTGCTTCAATTTGGGATGATTTCAACTCATATGCATAATTATATGCATCTTTTTTTGTAAAACCAACATTTTCTAAACCACCACTTTCATCAGCTAAATACTCATAAGCATTTACAATTGGAATTCTTGCATTCATCATAGATTCTAATACGCCCACTTTCGCCTTTGAGACTGATCGATTTGATCTTTAGTAAATGACGTTCATAAAATTTTTCCATTTCATGGTTATGGTCTCTTACAAATTGTTTAACTTTAAACTTTCCATATTGGTCACATGAAAACCAAACCATTGCCGGGCAATGTGACATCCCAGGTTTGGGGCACAACACCTTAGGCGAATCCCACATCGGCTACGCACAAGGTGGAAGTCCTATACATAAAGGGTGGCAACCTTGAACTAGTGTGACGCGTTTTGGGCTGGCAGAGCGGAGGTTTCCGTGGCCCAGAAACAAAACCGTGAGGGTTCAGGCCAGGTTTGGCACTATCACACTAGGGCTGGGCTGTTACAATTTGGTATCAGAGCCAAAGCCTTGTCCCTCTGGCCGGTGGTGGGGCAAACCTCAGCGAGGACGCTGAGTCCCTAAGGGGGGGTGTATGTGACATCCCAGGTTTGGGGCACAACACCTTAGGCGAATCCCACATCGGCTACGCACAAGGTGGAAGTCCTATACATAAAGGGTGGCAACCTTGAACTAGTGTGACGCGTTTTGGGCTGGCAGAGCGGAGGTTTCCCTGGCCCAGAAACAAAATCGTAAGGGTTCAGGCCAGGTTTGGCACCCAAAGCGGACAATATCACACTAGGGCTGGGCTGTTACAGGCAATGTGTTCTAGTATCCAGTTTCTGGAAAGAAGCATTGCTAGTAACACTTACTTTCTCGTCTTTAGTTCTTCCTTCCAACATACATATTTTTTTGAGAAAATCCTTTTCGTTCCAGGGAAATAATATTGTTTTGCCTTTCTAACACTAAATCCCATTGCATAGCATAGTCACAATATAATTGGTATGCCTCCTAAGTATTTACTATTCTATTTAATAGATTGTTATCTAATTCATCCATATATGCATCATTTGCAATCCCATTTGTATTGCTCTCATTTTGAAACCCAGAACTTGCGATTCCTAAATAATTATTTAGATAATAAATGAAAAAATATACCAAAACAAAAACTAAGGCAAATGTATGAAATGCAAAATTAAAAGATTCAAACCTAAATTAAAAAAATTAAGTAATAATCATAAGTAGCATATATAGTTAAGAAAAGACAATATCAATACACGTATATAAAATGTTAAAAGACTTTGGAAGCTAAAACAAAGATTTTTAATTTAAAAGTTTATAGGATTGAAAAAATCATTCACAAGTTTAATAAATATCCTAATTATTAACATAAGAATAAATTATGTGTTTCCTATGTTAATTATTTTCTAGCCAAAATTTTAATTTTCAATAGAACATATTCTCTTTATTAAACATAAGTTAACAAGATTGTTATCATCAATCTTTATTTAATTCTATGATAATTAAAATATAAATTTACAAAAATCATTTTAACCTTTAAATAGAATATAATTGTAACACTTCCATAGGCAATATTAGTCACCCCTCCTCCGCAATTGAAATGCATACAATTTTGAAAGATCAAAAGGTCTTTATTTAGGTTGTAATGGGGTTTTGGGGTAAAACTTTGGATAAAGAAGAAAAGGCAATGTGATAAAGAAAAATGCAACAAATGCTTCATATTAGGATTTTGCATTTATGTTAAAACCAATTTGTATTTGTAAAGGGAGATTTAATTTAAGCTCTTTACTAGCTCAAACTTTAGAGGTAATTTTTGGCAAGGTTTCTTTACAATATCCTTGAATACTTCTTTCTTGCTAAAGTTCCCTAAACTTGAATTTTTGACTAATTTCTTTTCTTATGGGTATTCCTCTTTTTCTCTTTTGCTAGTATTAATAGAATTTTCTCCACTTGTTGCGGGTATTCCCGCCTGTCACGCGGGTGACCCGGGTTCGATCCCCAGCAACGGCGCCAAAAAACTTGACAGCTTATTTTCGCAAGTGTACGAATCGCTACAAGTAATATATGATGAGTATGATATCGTTCCTTCGATGATTGTATTCCAATTACCAAAATTATGTTATCTCGTTATTATTTAAACGATAATTGAGAGAATTGTTTTGTAATTATAAAATGAATGAGTAAAGTAAACAAAAATTGATTAAAAGAAATCAAGGAATTGAAACTACTAGGGGTTTTGATTTCACTTAATCCTATCCAATTTATTTCATTAGTTCATTAATCAATTTAATTATTCAAGTAGGGGAAACAACTCTGAATTCGCTAACAAGCTCTTCCGATGTATTGCTAGCTATTTTAATTCCATTTAATTACATATCTTCCAATAGCGCAATCAAATATGAATTAAATCATTAAGTTATGTAGTTGTTTATGAATTCATAATTTAAGGTTGATAAATCATGAAAACACCCCATGAGTCAAACCATATAGCTTTCGCATCAAGTTATTATTCTCATGTGTTTTATTAACATTTTCATATCAAAGATCCTTCTTCCGATAGTGACAATTGAAACAAATCAATCTAGGGGAAAACTCTGCCTGGAAGCATTAAGTTCATCAATAAATCATAACTTGAAGAAGGAAAAATAAATCTAATTGCATAAATTGGAAAAGAGATTAAGCTACATCAAACCCCCTAGTATAAGATTTTAGTTAGACATGGCACTTAAATAAAACTCAATAATGCTTGATAAATATTTCATAATCAATAAGAATAATGAAAGAAATAAACAAGATTAAGAGTTTAGAAATAAGAACTAGTAATAATTGGCTTGGATGGCTTCCTTGAACTTTTGCACAACTCTTGAATACTTGATTTTTAAAGAAAATAAAACTATATACAAGCTATGAGAGATGGGAGAGATATGGAGTGGAGTGTTGTGTAGTAGTGTAATGTATGGGATCTATGGGATGAACTCTACTCTTCTTTATATAGACTTCTTTGAGAGAGGATTCCACATGGTTTAATGATCAAAGTCTTCTTTTGTTAGGTTATAAAGCTGTTTTTTAGGTCTCCATTTTCTTCAATCATGACTTACCCATGTGCATAAATTAGATCTTGGTTTGCATGTGAGGAAAGTTGTCCAAGATTAGCTCCATAAATTGGTGGAAGTTGGTTGGCAACTTTTGACTCAGTTTAGGATTCCTTGCTTGGTACGAGCGTGCGTCCTAGCACGGTCTTAGGCGTGCGTGCCTCTGGAATTCTTATGCAATAACAGCACGGGCGTGCTGATTAGCATAGGCTGACCGTGCTAAATGAATTTTTACCTGATTTTCGTCCTTTTCTTGCAAAACCCTACATTTTTCCTCAAAATCAAGTGAGTTGTGTTTCAAAGAAGCTTTTAAATAAAAACATATCAATATTATATAAAAACTAATTTAAATAAATTAAAAGTAATAGAAATTTTAATCAAAAATTACAATAAAAATACTATAAAAATAACACTTATCAGTTCATATACGAGGACACATGGTATATTATTTTAACATAAAAATTTGTTTTTAAGGACACTTATTAAGGACTTCCATAATTGCTTAACCTAGCTATCTACAGTTGCTATCCATATATTAGTAATAGAAAATTGACAACTAGCCATATGAAATAAAGTTGGAATAACCAACTGCACATCCTCACATAGCAATAATGGACCATTATTTCTACCATTACATTCATGTGGAGCAAAGTATTCAGTTTAAAATATTAATAATGAAAATTTTTACCAAAATATATTGAAACAATACTATAGATATACTCAATTAATTTTTTTATTACCTTCAATCAAAAGAAAACTTCAATGTATTCTAATGCCAGCAGTCGAAAATTCACAGGCTTTACTGTATTCCAATGGCAGCAGTCGATCAGAAGAAAAGCGTCATTGTATTCTAGTGGCAGCAATCGCAAATTTACAGGTCTTATTGTATTCCAATGGCAGCAGTCGCAAATTTAGAGGTTCAATTTGATAAGAAGAAGGAAGCAAGTTTCTTTTGAGGGCAAATGGCTCTGTGAAAAACACGTTAATTATGCAAACGATCGTACCTAGGTTTTAATTTTTCGAACTGTATTTTAATTAGAAATAATTTACGTTAACCAGAGTTATACTTTTGTTCCTTTTTCTGACATGAAATAAATAAATGAGGTGTAAACTTTTTATTGGCTTGGTCCATGGGTGGGGACATGGACCACGTCCAAGCAAGTTTTTCCCATAAAAAATCCAATTAGTAAATCCTTCCTTTTCATTGATTCCAAAAGTTTCTTATCTAAGTTTTTGGTCACTTATGGACCTAAAAAACCAAATCATCAATCAAATGGACATAACCAAATTTAAAAAAAAAAAAAAAACTAAAAAGAAAGTGAAAAGAAACCATTTCAAATCTGAGCGGGCAAACTAGGGGTGGCCACGGTTCCGGAACCGGCGGTTCCGGTTCCGGAACCGAACCGAAAAGGTGCGGTTCCGGTTCCGGTTCCGGCGACAAAACCGACGGTTCCGATCGGTTTTCCGGCGAATCGCATAATTTTAAATTTTGAAGACCGGTTTAAAAAATATATATATATTTGAACATAAAAAATTAAAAAATACACCTAAAAAATTAAAAAATACTTCAATTAAATTTATTTTTTTATAGACTTGAACATAATTATTTTTTAAAAAAAAAATTTTCAACTGAATTTATTTTTTGTTTAAAAAATTTTGAACAAAATTTAAATAAAAAAAAAAAAAAACTGGTCTGTAACAAAAATGTGTCAACGGCTAAATGCCAACTGTCATAACGTTTTTCACCACATCCACTAATTGGGTAAAAGCAAGTACAGCCCATATTCCTATAAGCCCATGAGCTTGGCCCAAAATAGACATTTCATTCAGTTTATAACTCTGGAACCGCCGGTTCGAACCGGTTCGAACCGGCGGTTCTAACCGGCCGGGGAACCGGCGGTTCCAGTCCGGTTCCGGCCGGTTCTCTGGAACCGCCGGTTTCGATTCCAGAAATTTTGGAACCGGAACCGAACCGAAATTCTCCGGTTCCGGTTCCGGTTCGGCCCGGTTCCGGTTCTCACCGGTTCCGGACCGGTTCGAACCGACCGTTTCGGTTCCCGGAACTGTAATATGGCCATGTCTAGGGCAAACCAGAGTAACTCTGAGATGCATTTAGATAATCCAAAGTTGTCTCTATCACTCTCACTGTAGATTTATCTTCAAATTCTTGAAAACTCAAAATACTTTATTACCATTGACCATGTTTTGCACTTTTGTGGGATCCCTCCATATTTCTACCACAACTACTAATTAAATTGTATACTATAAGATAGAGTTTTCTCTTTTATTTATCTTTTTAACTTTTTTATTTTAAGTATTAATAACTGCAGATAAATATTTAAGACACTAATTTTAAAATTTTTGTCAATGAATTTATCTAAAAGTATAATAGAATTTTTAAATGTGTCTCTAAAGTGTTGAAAAGTATTCTCAAAGTGTCTTAAATGTGTCCTTAAAGTATCTTAGATGTGTCCTTAAAGTTTTCGAAATTAATAAAATAAAATAAATAATAGGACAAGTTTTTACAGTGTCCGATACATAGGAGTGTTGGTGTCCAAAATGAAGACGACACAGAGAGCTAAACCTTTTAAAGTATTTATATAACTTAGATTATGATGTTACAAAAGAAATATAAAGGCTAAAATTGAAAAGATCCTAGTATTAGGAGGTCCATACCTTGGTCTTTTGGCTAGAGGAGGGTAAAGTCCTACCTTCTTCAGTGGAGAAGGTAGAGGCACTATCTTCAAGTTGTGGAGTTGCGGCTCAAAGGATTTAGATTCAAGGAGAATGTCAAATTCATGATTTGAAGAATGAATGACCAAAGAGGGTCCAAACCCAAGCGAAAAATTAAACTGAGTAGGATGTACAAACGGGCGGTTCAGTTTCAAATCGAACCGTAATATCAAAATTAGCTTTTGTTGAAATCGAATCGCATTGAAGTAAGTTTGCAAACCAAACCGAATCCATTGGTTCAGATCGATTCACTTTGATTTGGTCAAAGGTTTGGTTTTCTTCAAAAAATAATTGTTTTGCCATAACTGATCGAAAGACCAAAAATCAAAGTTATAGAAGATTGAAAGCTAAAGTCGAAATCAAAAAAGAATAACCAAATCAAAAATCCAAAATAACTCGATTTTGTTTGATTTTTTATTTTTGCCAAAGTTTGTTCACCCTAAGAATCAAGGTTTAGCAAACCAAAGAGGTACTAAACCTAAAAGAGAAGAAAATTTTAGAATATGGGGGAAGTAAGTTTGAGGGACTTTGATCTTGCTTACTTAGAATGCTAAAATGCGTACTAGGGAGAAGAAAGTAGAAAACCTTGTGATAGCTCAACCAAGGAATTCTGAGGTGTATTGCAAGTGAAGGAGAAGGCTTGCTTTTATAGGAAGAGGTTGGGTCTTGGAAATTCCACACTTAGCGATTGGGATTGAGGGACTTCATAGACGGGTCACAGAAAAGGGAGAATATAACCTAAGCAATGACTACACAATCCATTGGCCATGACAGCAGGCCACCATGCAGTGGACCTTTGGCTCTACGGTGACCATAGAGTTGTGCGGTTACAGCAAGGTTGGTTTGATCCAATTTAGTCCAAGTTTGATTCATTTGATTTGTGGCTCGTTTCAATTTGAATTTTTATGTGCTATATACAATTGTAAAGCTCTCCCGATCTGGTTTCTAATGCCATCAAAATTATTCTAAAATTTGTGCCTATACAAAGAATTATATTCAAAAGAGTAGAAAAATATCAGTTTGTTTCTCACCAAGTTTGGTTTAGCTGATTTGACCTCTATTTTATTAATTTTTCAAGTTTCATATGAGTATTCAAAGTGTAAGAATTATGTTCATAGATGTTAAGTGCATTAAAATGATTCTCATTGGGTGTTTGTAACATCGCTTCCCGGTCCACCCGTTAACTCAAATGAACCGAGCTGAGATGCTACAATCTGGTTGAACCTATGTCCTTTCATGCTAATATCATGTTGTATGCTGATTATGATGTCAAGCTGTTGCTTTTTACATTAGGAAAATATAGATATGTACTTAATATTTTTACAAGACATGATACTAATTTTCAAAATGAAATGGGCTCAACTGTGTGCCCTGTACATGCCATGATAAGGATAGAAAGAATCAAAATATCCAAATGAATAGCTACCCTGAAGACTGAGTCTTCCACAGATGAACTGCAGCAGTTGTAAGCTGATTCTCTACGGTCCAGTCTCGAAACCTACGAGTTAAATAAATAACTCGCTGAGCAAATAATGCTCAGTGGATATCTCAATTTAATAAGAAATAAAACAATAAACATATAAGCACACATATCATTATACTTTCATGATTTTACCTGCTGTTCATGATGCTGTATAAATTTTGCAACTTTTATTAACCATCGTATATACTTTATAATAAATCACATAACTGCATGGCTCCATAAGGTTATAGTGAAACCAAAGTGATAAGAAAAACTATATGAACTGTATAAAACTGGATGAATACTGTATGGCTGGGCTGTTATGGCCCGTATATAAATCATATCCACTCAACAGCCTGTAGCTGGAGTACCAAACTGTATGGGGCGCAGATCTGCTATCCTATGTCGCGACATAGTCTTATCTACGTGGTTTCTGCCTAACCTTAATGGAGCATATTATGTGTATTGTGATAATACAAGAATTATTTAGAAAATATCTAATGAGGAATAATGCATACCATTGATAATGTATAAAGTAACTTGCATGGAAATACTCTAGCTATTGCACCCGCGATGCAATTCTTACTAATATTTATGTAACTAAATTATACCATTCAGATTAAGGAAATTCTTAGTTTGAATTAAGTTCACTTAGAAGGTAAAATGCAGTAATAATTTTCGGGTGAATGAATCTACATATGCATTCCAACATCATTTCTAATGTGTTCTTGAAATCTGCCAGACAGCCTGTACATGTTTCACAAATCCTATCATAACTCTTTCTGTATACGTCCAATTTAGGTTATTCTAAATTCTATGGTTAGCTAACATCTTAAGGTACAAAGTTTTCTTCTATCACATCTCTTAATTATGTTGGCAAGGTAGTCACATATTGAGCTCAAGTAGCAACTGCCAGTCTGCCCTGCTGTTGGTTTCCAGCCTGCCCAGTTTATACTATTTTGGTCATATCTCTCAATTTATAACTCCAATTTAGGTGATTCTACATTCTATGGTTAGATAACACATTAGGCTATAAATTTGTCTTCTACCACATCTCTTAATTACGTTGGTAAGGTAGTCAAACATTGAGCTCAAGTAGCAACTGTCAGTCTGCCCTGCTGTTGGGTTCCAGCCTGCACAAGTTATACTATTTTGGTCACAGATCTCAATATATAACTCCAATTTAGGTGATTCTTCCTTCTATAGTTAGCTAACACATTAGGATACAAATTTGTCTTCTACCACATCTCTTAATTACGTTGGTAAGGTAGGCAAATATTTACCGAAATGAGCAACTTCCAGTCCGTCCAGACTGTTGATTTCGAGCCTGCATAGTCTGTACTATTTTGGTCATATCTCTCAATTTATAACTCCAAATTAGGTGATTCAAAAACTCATGGATAGATAAAACATAGAGGAACAAATAACTCTTCTATACCACTTCCTAATTCCATCGTTAAACAGAGTCAAAATCAGGGTGAAGTTTCTGGTCAATGGTCCAACAAACTGGGTTCAGCATGAAATCAATATCTACTTCATTCATTCAATTCATCCCATGCTTTATCACCATTTACAGACCTCTAATTCAACATTCAGCAATATATGTTTTCATTATCAACACACTACACAAGTTTTCATGCAAGAAAATGTGAAAAACTAAAAGAGATATCAAACCTTCAACCAAAAGAGCTTTAAATCCTCTTCTTAGCTTCCTTTTCTTCCAACTTTGAGTTCCCCTCTCCTATACATAATAACTCTTAGAAATCATCTAAAAAATCACAAAAGTATGAAAATCAAGAAGGGCTACTTACTTGGATAGAGTTCTAGGTTGAATTTAGTGTTTAAATCACATGAAAATGGATGGAGAAAGGAAGGAGATGAAGAGAAAGATGAAAGGAGATGAAGAGGAAGATGAAGATGAAGAAGACGTTGAAGATGAAGATGAAGAAAATGAAGAAGGCAAACTGAAATGGAAGTCTCGTGTAGTCCAAATTTATCTTTGATTGTGTGTTAAAAATTACCAAATAGTACCTATATTTTCCATATGTTACATTTTAATACCTAAACTTTATATTTTAGTGCAAGTAAGTCCTACTCCTTATACTTTGATCTTTTTGTTTCATTCAAGTAAGTCCACTTCTTTTACTTATTTAAGTTACATCCCATTCTACCCCACTCTGGATTTAAATGGCTCGAACCGGGTTCTTGTTCGGCCCAACTCGACTCGACTCTATGCAACGATTCGATTCAGTAGGATGTTACAGTTAATATAAAATAAAGAGACTAAAGAAAGATGGAAGCGTTATTTTGACTAGTTATTCAACAAAAGCCATAAGGAGATTTTTACGGACCTTCATGCCTTACTAACAAATAAAAACCTTGGCCAAAATTATAGAGTAACTCAT
The DNA here is from genome assembly GCF_041381405.1 of Jatropha curcas. Classification (NCBI taxonomy): domain Eukaryota; kingdom Viridiplantae; phylum Streptophyta; class Magnoliopsida; order Malpighiales; family Euphorbiaceae; genus Jatropha; species Jatropha curcas. The sequence continues at coordinate 11,027,250 of NC_143153.1, forward strand.
AATAAGGCTAAGGAGGCTTTGAAGCATATAATGGTTGAAAAAGCATATGGTCAAGATGATTTCCCTATAAAGGCCTGAAAGAGTCTTGGAAAAGTAGGACTAGCTTGGTTAACCAAGTTATTTAATGCAATCTTAAGAGATAATATACCCAATGAGTGGAGAAAAGTGCACTTTGATATCGATATATAAGAATAAGCAGACATCTAAAGCTATACAAACTACCGTGGTGTTAAACTTATGATTCACATAATGAAGCTGGAAAAGTGTAATAATACAGAGATTCGATGATATTACAAAGGTATCAGAGAACCAATTTAGATTTATGCCTAATAGATTTATAACAAATGTTGATGGAAATTTATCGAGAAAATAAGAGGATATATACATGATATTCATTAATCTAAAGAAAGCTTATGACAAAGTGCTAGGGCAATGCTTTGTCGGATATTAGAAAAAAGAAAAGAAGTTTATATTAACTACATAAATACCATGAGAGATATGTGTAACCCATTACCCAGTACTGAAAGATTGGACAATAGGCGTCACATTCTATGCCAAAGGCACATCTCTAACATGCTTAAAACATAACTTCAATTAGCATTAAGAATCAATCGTGCTTAATTATCAAGTTACTAAAGAACATAAAAATACTTAGAATAAAATTCTAAAAATTTCTAAAGAAACACTACAGGAGTTTCCTAAAAATAATACTAAACAAAAACTTGAAAAGGTATTAACAGTTCGATATCTCGAATATCAAATGAACATTCAATCTTTAATATTCTTAAGTGATAAAATCTCATATATCATCATAATATCAAATCCATCATAATAAATCATACTAAGTCATTAATTCTTAAATCATAATTATATTGCAAAAGCATTCATCATATGAAAACTTAACCATCTCATATCCATTGATAAAATCAACTAAACATAAATATATTCTTTCAAATTATAAATCTTTCTCCGAATATAAAGATAAACTCCAGAATTCAATTACATGCTATAATGCTAGAACAGAACTAACTAATACAAAAAGGTATAAAATCTATCAAAAGCATCTCCCGCTCTGATGCGAAAACCTTGCTTCTGACCAACAACATCTACCTACTACCTGACGTGATGAACTCAATGTGCTAAGCAATAATGATTAGTGGTGCTCGAAACCTCCAAAATAAAAGAGGGTAACATGCATAGGCATACCATCAAAACATCATAAACATACTCATTTAGCATTCAGAGAGAGTTTCCATGTTAACATAAAGCCATATATCATGTCAAGCATCCTCAAACATAGCAATTTACAAATCCATAAAAAACTAAGGATTCTTGAAATTTCACAAGGTTTATGTTGACAATTCATTATCACCAATTACAAGCTATTCTGCATTTCAAACATTCATTCAACCAAGTCATGATATTTCATACTTTTTGTGGGTTCCGTAAATGTATGGTACAACCCAAGAGGGGGGTGAATTGGGTTTTTTTTTTTAAAAATAATATAACTTTCAAAAACAAAATCAGAATTTTGTTGCAGCGGAAATAGAAAGCGTTTGTAAGAGTAAGTTATTAAGATTAGAACTTCCTCACAAAGACTAATGCCAAATTAGAAAGACTTTGTAAAGAGCAGCTATTGATTAGAACTGCTTCACAAATCTTAATCAATTTCAAAAACACTTTATGAAGGAAAGTTATACGTTTAGAACTACTTCATAAAGCTTAGAGAATCATTAAAGATTATGTGAAAGATAGTTATTGAATTTTAGAATTGCTTCACAAAACTTTAAGCAGACTTAGAAAACTGATTAAAATCCAAATTGTGATATATACTGAATATAGAAGAACATATTAGAATTGGTATAATCACAATGCAGAAATCCAGAGTTCTAATGTTCAATAAAAATAAAACTTATCTGAGTTTAGAACCATAAAACCATTAACAACTTTGCATTTCTAAAAGATTAACAGAAGTGTAATTAAAATGGAATCAAGCAGAAATTAAAAAAAATAAAAAGATAAACACAGTGATTTATAGTGGTTCGGTACAAACTCGCCTACATCCACTCCCCAAGACTCATCTTGAGATCCTCCACTATGTTATCTCTTTTCAAGGGTAAGAGACAAACCAACAGTACAAGGCAATAGATGAACACCTAGATCTACCCTTTGTCACACTAAATTTTCCAAAGGTTCTAGTTAACCTCAACTCCGTTTTGTTTTTGCAGAGAACAGAAACTCAAATCAAGACATTAGAATCTCACAAAAGGAGAAGGTCGCTTGATAACTTATTCCACAATAGCTTTTCACCTAAGCTATTACACAAAAGTTTTTCAAATAAAAATCTATCTACAACAGATTACAGAATCTATATAGACAGAGAGAAATGCAAATATAAGCACAGGAAAAATAGAAACCAAGATTAGAAAATTGATTTAAAGAACAGAACTATTTTTCAATAGAAGTTGTTATAAAATTTTCTTTTCCATTAAAAATGTTCTTAAAGCAAAAAGACGAAAAGAAATAAGGGGGTTGAGAGAGAGCTTTAAGAGATAAAATGTTGAAGCAATTAACTCTTACTCTTGTGAAATGAATTACCCACATCTTCATAAGAAGAAGACGCCTTTTATAAAGGGATGTAGATCCCATTTTAGAAAGTTTAATCTTTAGCCTTTAAAGAAGAATTTTAACTTTCCAAAACTAAAAGATACAGAGATTTTGTTGCCAAAAATGTTTAGGGTTAAAATCTTTTCTTTTAAGGTAAGCAAATAAAAACAAGATTTTGGACTTTCCTCATAAAACAATTTCCGAAAATAAAAAGATATAGGAATCTTTTTCAAATATTTTGTTATCAAAAATATTTAAGACAAACTCTTTTTCTTTTAGGTAAGAGAATTAAAATTGAGATTTTGACTTTTATTATTTAAGGTAATATTTTGAAAATCATTTTTGAGAGAGAGAAGAAATACTTTTGTGCTTATAAAGAAATATTCTCTCTATCCTACAATAAATCCTAAGATACTAAAAAAAATCTTCACTATTCTTCATAGTCTTTAATTAATCTTGGATTTGTAGGAACTTGCCTTCTTTATTAATTTCCATAGTTAGAAATAAATAAATCTGCATAAAACAATATTAGCACAAAATATTAAATTTATTCGTTTTACATAATCATCAAAATCTCAAGATAGAATTGACCCTTGAGCCAACAATTTCCCCCTTTTTGATTATGACAAAACCAATAAATTTATCAAATATAAAATCATGTGCTCCCCCTAAATTTATGCATGTCAACAAAAAATTCAAGCTCTCAACATAACAATTTTATTATAAAGCAAGATTAGAACTTATAAAACTCCCCCTAAATAAGTGCAGTGAAATATCTATGGGGATTCGAACAGAATAACGTTTTAGAAACTGATATTAGAATTAAAGCTAAGTTCTAAGTCTAACATTTAGAAATATGTTTAGAATTAAGAGCTGAGTTCAAAGGTCTAACAATCAAAGCATATGATCAGAGCAAATAAAGATTTAGAAACTGATACTAGAGTTAAAACTAAATTCTAAATCTAATATACAGAACATACATTAGAAAAAAAAATTCTAAAATCTGAGTATCAGATCATCATATAAAGCATAAAGCATATTCTGTTTATATGGAAACAAAATAACACAAATTAGAACATGATAAGCACATAGAGATTAAGTACTAAAAATGTAACATTCTCCTTCAGGTACTTAAACACTAAGATGTCCTGTATTCTCCCCCTTTTTGTCATCATAAAAGAGGGTTAGTAAAAATAGAGCAAATAAACAAACAGAAAATAACAAATCTAGAAAATTTAAACAGAATTCAAATAACACAAACTACAAACACAAATAAAGAACTAAAACAAATAACAGAAAATAGTTCACAAAACATAGTCAGAGCAGATTAGAAAGGAGTCAGAGGGGTTTGGAACCAGTTCTAAATCTTTTAGAACTTCTTAGGTTCTGTGCAAGAGAAGTTTCAGCAGGACTCTCTGGACGTTTAGAAGAGGGATGCAGAGGAGGCTTCCTTCCATGAACTCTATGCCCCCCGTAGTGTACTTCACTTTCTTAGACTTTTCTGAGTTAGGAGTGTAGGGTGTACCCCTTACCTTTAGAGGAGCTAGCCTTCTCTCATTGACACTTTTCATTTTCTTCATAGACTTGATAAGGGACTGATTATGTGCAATCACAGCCTTACTATGTTTGATAGCCTCATCAAGTTCCTTATTATGTTCTTTAATGAGTTCTTTTTCTATTTACTCAGCATAGCCTCTCTACTCCATTGTGCTGTTAGAAATTCTGATTCCTTTTTAGCCTCAACCTCAGTCTCCTTTTCTTCTTCACTTAATTCTAACTTTTCTGTATCAGCATCACTAGCTTCCTCAACTTCTACTGCCTCTCTTTTCTAGGATCAATATAATCTTTTTTTCTCTTCAGTTCCAGCTTCATCTTTCTCTTTTTCTGACTTTATTTCAACCTCAGCTGCTGTCTCTTTTTCTTTTTCTGTTTCTTCCTTTTTCTCTTCTTCTGATTCTTCTTTCTTTTCTCCTTTCTCAGCTTCCTCCAATTTTCCTTTTCCTTTTACTAACCTTCTCTTCTTTTTCTTCTTATTCTCAGCTTCTTCTTCTTCTTCTAACCTTAATTTTTCTTTTTCTATTCTATCTTTTTCTGCCTTTTCTTTGTCCTCGGAAACTTCTTTCTCTTTTTCTTCTTCACCTTCTTCATCCGTTTGTTTCAAAGATCCACTATTCAACTTTGAAACACTATGACCCTCACTCTTATCTAATTCAACTTTCAAAAACTCAAAGACAGGGGTAAGCACCATACCATAAGGTAATTTCTTTGGGTTGTTCTGCATTTTATCAAAAATAATATGGCATTGATTGAAGGGTTTCTTTTCAGTTATATGCCACGTTATGCACAGTTAAACTTGGTTTACATATGTGAATGAACCGCTCTTTGGATATATAAAGTGCACAATAAGCTTATACAACCACTTCATGCTGTCGTTGAGATTGGAGCACTCAATTACATTTTATTTTTTCGCAGAACCCTTCCTAATGATTTTCTTTACAATTCTTCCTTTTTATACCCTTCTACTCTAGTGATGTCCTTTATCTTTTCTACCCTAGACCCAGTGTTTAGTACTCTCAAAATTTTGCTCAAATCAGTGCAAGATAATACTTTGGTTTCAATCTCAATTTTCACAGATTGCGTCTCTAACTCAGTGGCTTTGAGAGAGTCGTAGAATTCTTTTACCAAATTCTCATAGCAACTCCATCCATCCCTGGAACTCAAATAGTTCCCTAAAGTTGAATTCTTCTCTCCCAAAGAATTTTTAATCTATAACATATGAACACATAAGAGGATAAGGAGATAAAATGGCTTTACCTTTGCTGTGATAACCAGAGACCCTTTCCTTTGATTTTTCTTCCCCTTTCGATTTTTTCGTTTTACTCTTCGATTTGTGTTTCTTCAAACTCGATTCCTCAACGGATTTCTTCTATCCTGATTCTTTCTTTTCGCACTTGTTAGATAATCTCTTAAGAAGTTGAAGTTCTTGTTCTGTTAAAGAATCAGAGAAGGAAGAAGTAGAACTTGATTTGGCCATGGTTAGGGTTTTTCTAGCAGAAAGTATTTAGGGTTTTGTTTGTCAGAAGGAGATAGAGAAGAGAAAACAGTTTTGATAGAAGAGAAAAGTGATTAATTTAGAGAAATTATAAATTCAGGAAAGAGAGAAACACTTAAAAGAGAAGTTATAATAAAGAAGAAAACTTAAAGGAATAAAAACGGTTGTAAGGAAAGTTAAATCGACTAAAATATTTAAATAAAAAAATGTCGCCAAAAACTTAAAATGAAACAAAATAAAATAAAGAAGCAAACCAAAATAAAATAAACACAAAACAATAAAATAAAGACTCATTTTGTTCCAATAACAGAATGGTTTTTAGGTCTAGAAACAAGTTTTCAAACTTGGTTTATCTCAAACTAATTTAGTTCTTCTTGCATAGCAAGAATCCAACTTTCATGATTTTGAGCATCTTCTAAGTTTTTAGGTTCTAATTGAGAAACGAAAGCAGCATTACCAAAATATCTCTTAAATTGAGCTCTAGTCATCATCCTTTCTGAAGGTTATCCATGATGTCCTCTTAAGGATGATACTTGTGGAATCGCCACTCTTTTGGTAATTTAGAATTCTCATTTTCTATTTCTGGTATTTGTCTTTCAGTTGCGTTCTGATCTTCATGTTCATTTTCTATTTCAGCCTGATTTTCAACAGTCTGCTCATTTTCTAGTTGTTCTAATTGTTTTGATTGTTCATTCTGCGTTTTTTGATTGAAATCTATAGCATCATCATTTTCTAAAATTCTAGAAGTAGAATCAGATTCATCAAACACAATATGCATAGATTCTTCTACAACTAAAGTTTTCTTATTAAACACCCTATATGCTTTATTACTAAAATATCCTAGAAAAATTCCACCGAAAATTAATTATTGAATTTTAATTGCATAAGTGGTAAATTCAGGTCAAACCCTAGAGACTGAAATCTTAAATTTTGTGATATTTTGTAAAGAGAAAAAGGGGTTGGCTTTTGAAAATTTACTTAGAGAAATCAAAATAAAACTGACTATTAAACTTAAACTGAAACTCAATCTAATAAACATTCAATTCAAGGCAATTTATAATCCAATGTATAAATGATCACAAACAAATTTTGAATGAACTACTCTTTGAATTCTTAACTGAAACTTACCAACAAGCATGATAAATTCCCTGATTTCCCTATTACAGTTAATTTGAGCCCAGCACCCTTATTAACTCTAATTATTAAATGAGCAGGTATTAAGCAATCCTTTTCAATATAATAAAAGCAGTAAGGACAGGAAGCAGTTAAATTTGAACAATAATTTAAAAAGCATAAATTATTTAATTCAACCCTATTGTTTCTTTAGATTATTACCGAAAACTTGGAACATAATCAGTAAAACCTAATTGCTACTAACACTCAATCTTTCACAACAATTACGGATTATGAAGATGAAATAGCACTTAATCCTACCAAATAATTAACTAATAGGCCTTTTTAGCAAATCACCCAATAGAATTAACACCTTAATTGTAAGAAACAACAGATATTCAAAGAACAATTATTTAAATAAAGAACAAGTCTCATAATTATACATATGGAAATTGAATGCCTTGAACTGAACTAAGAAATTAGTCACTCATATTCATGCCTTTCAATCACTAAAACAAAAGAAAACTAAACAAACTCTCAAATTAGATGGTGAACTATGTGGGAAGAAAAACGTGCCTCTGTTGCTCTAGAGTTGCAACTATATATAGCCTCTCAAAAGACCCAAAGAATCTCTAATTACTTGGAAACTTTAAAAATAGTCAACAGAAATCTTTATTGTTTTGATTTCTCTCCCATTTTTCAGCAACTTCCTTTTCGAATCTGATTCTGACTTCTTCAACAAACTTGCAGATCTCCTTCTCACCTTTCTAACGAACTAAGGCTAGCCCAAAACGGACACTCACAGCAGAAGATACGACCTAAAAACCAGATCAGGTTGAAGCAGATATTTCTGCTCAAAACATGATCTTTTATGGCATTTTTGACAATCAAAACGACCTCACTTCATTTAGTTGTCTTCACAGCACCTGTAGGTCCATCTTCTAAGATTCAAATGGGCCTGGGCTGAGCTAATTTTGACTCTTGGAGCTCCAGATATGTCTTAAACAATAAAACCCATTCATGCATGTTCATTCATGACATTTGTTCTAGATTCAGAGCTCTTTTTGATGAATTTTAAGGCTGAATTGAATCTTGCCTCCTCTTAGAAATTTGTAGAGCTCCTTTCTATCTTTCCAACGAATCACAAATCAATCAATTTGAACATTTATACATTCAGTTATGCCTGAAGAAGCAAACAATGGTCAAAATATTAACAATGCTGAAAATTCCTCAATTAAATGGTATTATTCAAAAAAATAAATTAGATCATGTCTAATTGATAAAAATTGTTCAACCAATTGATTTAAGCTTGAAAACAACTCAAAAATACCAAAAATATTAAGAATAAAAGTCACAATTTATGCACATATCAATCATTATTTTCTAAAATTTTAGAAGTAGAGTCAGATTCGTCAAACACAATATGAATAGATTCTTCTACAACTAAAGTTTTCTTATTAAACACCCTATATGCTTTATTACTAAAATATCCTAGAAAAATTCTTTCATAAGATTTAGCATCAAATTTAGCAAGGTGATGATTTCTTGTTATCTAGAATAAAACATTTACACCCAAAAATGTGAAAATAACCAATATTTGGCTTTCTACCTTTGTACAGCTTATCTGGAGTCTTTTTCAGTTTAGATCTTACCAAAGCCCTGTTTAGAATATAACATGTAGTGTTTACAGCTTCTGCCCAGAAATACTTTGGTAACTTAGAATCACTCAGCATGGTTCTAGCCATTTCCTGAAGTGTTCTATTCTTGTGTTCCACTACTCCATTTTGCTGGGGTGTGCTAGGTGCTGAGAAGTTATGGAAGATTCCAAATTCTTTGCAAAAAGCATCGAATTTTTTATTCTCAAATTCTCTTCCATGATCACTTATAATCGTAGAGATGTTGTATCCTTTCTCATTCTATTTTCTCTTGCAAAGATGAACAAACACGTCATATGTCTTATCCTTATTTCTAAGGAAGAGTGTCCAGGTGAATCTAGAGTTATCATCTATAATAACAAATGCATAGAATTTACCTCCAAGACTAGAAGCAGTATTAGGTCCAAATAAATCAAGGTGTAGCAATTCTAAAGGTTAGAAGTAGAAACCATGCCCTTAGATTTGAAAGATGTTCTGGTTTTTTTGCCCATTTGACAAGCATCACAAATGTGATCTTTTTCAAAATTTAACTTTGGCAAACCACGAACCAAGTCTTTCTTAGACAGTTTAGAAATAAGATACATGTTGGCATGTCCAAGTCTTCTATACCATAACCAACTAGAATTATCAACAAAAACTAAGCATATGTCTAGGTTATGCATATCATAAAGGTCTACTAGGTATATGTTCTCAAACCTCTTTGTAACAAATAAAGTTTTGTTATCATGCATGTTCTGAACTTCACAATAAGAGGGTTCAAAGATCACTCTTCTATTTCTATCACAAATCTGACTCACACTTAACAAGTTATAATGTAATCCTTCTACTAAGCATACATTTTCTATTGAAGGATTAGAACCTACCAGACTAATGCCAATGATTTTACCTTTTGCTTTGTCTCCAAAGCTCATTGTACCTCCCTTTTTCTTTTCTAATCTGGTGAATTTCTTTCTATCACCTGTCATATGCCTAGAGCAAGCATTGTCCATGTACCATATTTCAATTTTAATCTCACTCCTTAGGCACACCTGAAAAGATCATGCATATTTAGGTTCCCAACTCATCCCTGGAGGGTTAATGGTAACAGGTATATTCAACTTATTATGATTTTCCTATCTGTTGAGATTGTCAAATTTTTTATGTTCTAAAGTCACAAAATTAGAAATAGCATTTTTCTTATTAGAAACATGATTCTGTTTTGAAATACTATCATAGCTAGAACTTGTCTTTTCTTTAGAAAACGATTCTGAAATTGACTTTAGAATTCTAATCTCAGTTTTCAAAGACTCATTTTCAGAATTCATATTCTTACATTTTTCTTCAAAGTGTTTCAGATTTTCAAAAAATTTATTCTTACAATCTTTAATATCTTTGATTTCTACAATAAAATCTTTGCATGTAACTTCTTGATAAAAAGCAACTTTCAAATGATTACATTCAGTTTTTAATTTTTTTTTGAAATCTTTCTTTAGAACTTTATGCTTTTTAACAAGCTTTTCAAATTCAATGCACAGGATATTATAAGTATTTAAAAGATCAATTTCAGATTCAGGTTCAGAAATACTTACATTACTTTCTTCACACTTTTGGCCTGTTGCATCTACTTCATTACTTTCAGCTTTCTGTGTTGAAGTTAGAGTGCTGATTTCCTTGGAGTCAGAATCGATAGTGGCCATTAGACAAATATTTGCAGTCTCCTCCTGGTCACTTTAGCTTTCAGAATTAGAATCGTCTGAGTCACTCCAAGCAGCTACGAATGCTTGCTTCAGCTTTTCTTTCTTTGACTTCTTTTTCAGCTTAGGACAGTTAGGCTTGATATGGCCGGGCTTGTTGCACTCATAACAAACCACTTCAGAAGGTTCTTTCTTTGGCAAGTTGCTATTTTTAGATGAAAAGTTCTTTTTGATAAACTTTTTCTGTGGCCTACCACTCTTTTTATAGAACTTTTTAGATTTCTTAGCAACAAGTGCTAAATCGTCACTATCAAGATCAGAAGATCTTTCTTCACTAGAAACTACTTTCAAAGCTAGTCCTTTCTTTTTCTTATCTTCTAGTCAAAGAAGATTTCATCTCTTCTCAAACAAGAGCTCCTATCAAATAATCATAAGTAATGAGAGTCTCTTTGTAATTCATAACAGTTCCTATAAAATCCCATTTTTTTTAGGTAGAATTCTAAGGATTTTCTTAATAAGCTCATCTTCTGAAATTTCTTTTCCGAGAGTTCTCAAAGGTAACTATATTAGTGAATCTAGAATTTAATTCAGCTATAGTCTCTCCTTCTTTCATACTAAACATTTCATATCCTGTCCAGAGAATATTAATTCTAGATTCCTTCACTCGATCAGTAACCTCATAGGTAACTCTAAGTTTTTCCCAAACTTCTGTTGCTGATTTACATCCAGACACTTTGTTGTATTCTATTGGATCTAATGCACAATGAAGAATATTTATGGCTTTTGCGTTTATAGAAATATTATTCCAATCAACATCAGTGTATTCTTCTTCTATTTTTCTAACTCTCTCATTTTCCATAGGTTTCATAGAAATGCGAGGACCAGTAATGACGTTCCTCCAGCATTTTATATCAACTGATTTTATGAAATTTTCCATCCTGGTTTTCTAGTAAGAGTAATTAGAACCATTGAACAAAGGTGGTCTAGAAACAGATTGAACTTCTAAAGATGTAAGAGGAAGTGGGACTGCTATACGATCTTTCTCTCAAGCGGTTAAGCTTTGGTAAGTCAAGAGCCAAAGCTTTGATACCAGATTGTGGGTCCCGTATATGTATGGCACAATCCAAGAGGGGGGGTGAATTGGGTTTTTTTTTTAAAAAAAGTATAACTTTCAAAAATAAAATCAGAATTCTGCTGCAGCGGAAATAGAAAGCGTTTGTGAGAGTAAGTTATCAAGATTAGAACTTCCTCACAAAGCTTAATGCAAAACTAGAAAGACTTTGTAAAGAGCAGCTATTGATGAGACCTGCTTCACAAATCTTAATCAATTTCAAAAATACTTTATGAAGGAAAGTTATTACATTTAGAACTACTTCATAAAGCTTAGATAATTATTAAAGATTCTATGAAAGACATTTATTGAATTTTAGAACTGCTTCACAAAGCTTTAAGCAAACTTAGAAAACTAATTAAAATCCAAATTGTGATATATACTGAATATAGAAGAATAGATTGGAACTTGGTATAATCACAATGTAGAAATCCAGAGTTCTAATGTTCAATAAAGATAAAGCTTATCCAAATTTAGATCTATAAAACCATTAACAACTTTGCATTTCTAAAAGATTAACAGAAGTGTAAGTAAAATGGAATCAAGCAAAACTTCAAAAAAATGAAAAGATAAACACAGTGATTTATAGTAGTTTGGCACTAACTCGCCTACTTCCACTCCCCAAGACTAATCTTGAGATCCTCCACTATGTTATCTCTTTTCAAGGGTAAGAGACAAACTAACAGTACAAGGCAATAGATCAACACCTAGATCTACCCTTTGCGCCACTAGATTTTCCAAAAGTTCTAGTTAATCTCAACCCTTTTGGTTTTTGTAGAGAACAGAAACTCAAATCAAGACATTAGAATCTCACACAAGGAGAAGGTTGCTTGATAACCTATTCCACAATAGCTTTTCACCTAAGCTATTACACAAAAGTTTTCAAATAAAAACCTATCTACAACAGATTACAAAATCTATATAGACAGAAAGAAATGCAAATATAAGCACAGGAAAAACAGAAATCATGGTTAGAAAATCGATTTAAAGAACAGAACTGTTTTTCAATAGAAATTGTTATAAAATTTTCTTTTCTCTTAAAAATGTTTCCTAAAGCAAAAAGACGAAAAGAAATAAGGGGGTTGAGAAAGAGCTTTGAGAGGTAAAACATTGAAGCAATTAACTCTTACTCTTATGAAATGAATTACCCACGTCTTAATGAGAAGATGCCTTTTATAAAGGATGCAGATCCCGTTTTAGAAAGTGTAATATTTAGCCTTTAAAGAAGACTTTTGATTTTCCAAAACTAAAAGATATGGAGATCTTGTTGCCAAAAATGTTTAGGGTCAAAATCTTTTCTTTTAAAGTAAGCGAATAAAAACAAGATTTTGGACTTTTCTCCTAAAACAATTTTGAAAATAAAAAGATATAGGAATCTTTTTCAAATATTTTGTTACCAAAAATATTTAAGACAAAATCTTTTTCTTTTAGGTAAGAGAAATAAAATCGAGATTTTGACTTTTATTATTTAAGGTAATATTTCGAAAATCATTTTTGAGAGAGAGAAGAAATACTTTTGTGCTTATAAAGGAATATTCTCTCTATCCTACAATAAATCCTAAGATACTAAAAAAAAACTTCACTATTCTTCATAGTTTTCAATTAATCTTGGATTTGTAGGAACTTGCTTTCTTTATTAATTTTCATATTTGAAAATAAATAAATCTTCATAAAACAATATTAGCTAATCATCAAAATCTCAATATAGAACTGGCCCTTGAGCCAACATTATTTTTATTTATGCTCAAAATGATTTAGTATAATCATTTATTAAATGACTGCAATTACTTGCAAGGAAATTGTTATGAGAACAAAGCTCCCTATTTTTGTCGAGGGACATGCTATTTTATGTAGTAGCATTTACTCGCATCAAGCCAATAAGTTATTATATGTTCTCCCCTTTATAATTGGTTTTGGATCATTAACCAAATATTACTCATCGAAGAATTTTTAAATGTGCACTATATGTTCTAATTACTCCACCATAATGCACTAAGACAGGTTCTCAAAAGAGGTTGAGAATAAATGTCGTATGTGATATATGATTAAATATTTAGAACTTTCAAAGAAGAAAGCTATATATGCCAAATTTTCTAATTATTATGGATCCCGACATTAGGGGGAGAAAATAAGCCGCTAGAATAATAAATTAGTTTGAAAAGAATTATCATTATTATATCTTGATTCTTATGTAAGGCAGTGTACATTTAAAAGTTTAAAAGTTAATTCATTTGCAAAATATTGTAAATTAGTTGTCAAATATATGTTGATCAAACATGAGATAATTAAATCTCACATATTAGCTGCAAATGCTCCTATTAAAATAGAATTCCATGAAGGACAAACTGCCTATGCTAATAAGTCTAAGGCGTGCCTGAAGCGTGGTAGACCAATCGGTTCCAAAGATAAAAATCCTAGAAAAAGAGAAGGAGCAAATATTCAAGATGCTCAAGCTCTAGAAGAGCAAATTGTGGAAGAAGTTCCTGCAAGATGCTCAAGCTCTAGAAGAGCAAATTGTGGAAAAAGTTCCTGGCATGAATAATAAGTTTCTAGAAGAAACTCAGGTACCTGAAATCATTAAAAAATAATGAGATCTTAATAAATTATGTCATGTCTAGACAAAGGTTGAACCAATATAAAATAAAAGTCGACAAAAATTTTGTGTATAATATAGCACTTGAAATTATGAAAAATGATGAGTATCTTGAGCATATTCTATTGGAGAATATAGATATTGAATAGATTAGCCAAAATAGTACAACGTATGTGTCATTTACTTGAAAAGTAAAGTTTTTGAAATTTTAGTGGACATTAAGAGATGTCAAGCCTGTAGAATACAAATATGTATTTGTGCGAAATTAAATTGGCGTCATAAGATATAAAGCACAACTTGTCGCACAAGTTTTTCGCAAGAAAATGACATTGATTATGAGGATAAAATACCTTCATGTGGTGGATTCAATTATGATTTGATATTTGATTAGTCTGGCAATTTATGCATACTTGAAATGCATCTAATTGATTAGTGATTGCCTATTTACATGGTTCACTTGTTTACTTGATGTAGATATTTATATGAAATCCCTTAAGGATTTAAGTCGGTTGAAGCATAAAAATTAAATTCTCGAGAATTTTATTCAATCAAATTATATAGAACTATATATGGATTAGTGGATAATGATAGCCTTGAAATAGTAAAAAATGCTTAAAGGAAGTAAATCGAGACCCCGAGAAATATATTCAAGATTTCTATATAAATTGAAGATTTCCATAGAGATTAAAGAAATCTCAATACATACAATATAGTCACCTTAATTGTATTATATTTATAATATTTTTTTGTTGAAAGTTACATGCTTGCGTAATTTTGATATTTACTTCATACAGTATTATGATTAAAATAATCTCTTGATTAGGGAATACTTATTGAAAGAATATTACAATAAGATGTCATATATTCATACGTTTTGTAAAAAGATTTGAATATGAATTTGTCAATATTTGGTTCATGAACATTATTGAAACTCCTGAAGAGCTTCCAAAAACTATAGCTTCCTTAAAAGAAGGGTTAGAGATGACACAAACACACACACACACATATATATAATATTCTTTTGTTGCAAGTTACATTCTTGCATACTTTAGCTATTTACTTCATACGGTATTATGATTAAGATAATCTCTTGATTAGGGATATTGAAAGAATATTACAATAATGATGTTATATGTTCATGCATTTTGTAGAGAGATTTGAATATGAATTTTTCAATATTTAGTTCATGAATATTATTGGAACTCTTGAAGAGCTTCCAAAGATTATAACTTCCTTAGAGGAAGAGTTTGAGATGCCATATATATATATATATAATCTTGAAGTAAAAAAAAAAGCTTGAAAAAACTGAGTTGGAACTCTCTAATCTCTGCATTTCCTTTTTCCTCTTTTTTTTTTTTACAAATTTTCTCATTTATTAATTATTTATTAACTATTTCTTTAATTTTTAATTATTATTTTTTCATTTTTTTAAGTTTTTATGATAGCTTATTATTATTGTTAATTTAGAAATCGCAACCTAATAAACACTCTTCTCATCGACCCTTCTGTCTATCTCTGCTAATCTGCAATGAATCTCCGACGAATCTCCAGCAAATTCCAATGCATCAGGTCGGGTTCAGATTAGCTCTACCCTTCTTTTCGTTTCATCACTTTCCATCATAATCTCATATCTTATTTTCTTTTGTTGGCCCTTCCATCCAACTCTGCTAATCTCTGATGAATCTCCGGCAAATTCAGGTGCATTAGGTTGGTTTCAGAACTTTTTATTTTTTTATTATATTTTAACAAAGAATAGACATAGATTTGAAGCAGGATGAAACAATTATGATGTCTGATCTTTGATTTATTGTCTCTAATTTTTTAACTAAACAACAATGTGGAGGAGATTACGGTCGGTTTCTATTTTCTAACAGATTGTGTCCACGGCGGCGACAGTGGGGAGAACTACACCGTCATTTCAAACGGCACCATAGGAATAGGATGGAGGCCAGTAATTGAACCTCTTGAAAATGGAGTAAGAGGGATGACGTTGGCTGATCATTATGAAGTTTATTTCAAGGGAATGCCAATGTTTAAAGGAGTCGTATGCTTCTTTTTTGTCATCCTTAGACTATGCCTCAATTTTTAGTTAGCGCAATGCTCATCAAATTTTTTCTCAACTTTTATTTTGATTGCTCATAAAGCTTTGAGAGTAGGCATTATAAAATCTCCTAAGATCTTTTTTTTTTTTTTTTTTTTTTTAAAAAAAAAAAGGTTCTCTTCTTTATGCTTGGTTTATATCAGCATTCTACATTTAGATACAAGAAAGGATATACATCTGTCATTAATAGGAATATCATGCCCAAAAAGTATTGGTTCTTTCATGAAGTCAGACATTTCATGCTTTGTTCTCAGATTACACAATATGCATCATGTTGTGAACATATTGGTCTATTTAATCCCCTTTTTAATCGAGATTAGATGGCCTGCACCTTATTTTTTAACCTATTGGCTTCTTTAGCTGGTCTTCTATCTCTTATGGAGCCTCAAATTATAAGCATGTGATTAGTCAGGTATTCATGTTCTGACGGTGCCATTCAGCTTCATGGTAATACATATGACCCGATTGGACAATGATATGTACTTAGTTAAGTAATGGCACATAAATGTTGATATCGCTTCCGTTGTGATGTTATATCAATGTTGTAATTGTCAGTTGCATCAAAGCCACCAAATAGCTTAAGTAAAACCTTCAATAAATTTCAATTGTTCTGCTAAATCTCCATCTATCATTTAGTAGCCTGCCTGTTTTTAGAGAACTATCAAATCCCTGTAGCTAAGAAAATGTAATAAAGCATTTAATTGCCCTAACTTAACTATTATCTTTGAGATTTCACATATGGATTCGCAGCACCTAAGAAGACATGATTTGATTTTTCACTGTTTTGCAGACAAGTCCTGTTGAAATTGAGTGCGTGCGCGATCGTGCTGATGAAAGCAGCGTGCATCACTTTTTACAAGTTTTCTATTCTTATTAAAGCTCATAAAACGGTTTGTCTAAGTTCTTTTTCCAATGTTTGTTTTTATGTATATATTGTTTTTTAATTTAGTGTTATGATTTTGCTTATTTAAATTTCTAATTTTAGTTAAATTTAACATGTTGCTAGGCAAGTGTATATATATATATATATAAATCCTAAAGAAAAAAATTTTGAAAAAGCTGACTTGGCACTCTCCTGTTTCAACTTTCCTATTTTTCCTTTTTTACAAATTTTCTTATCTATTAATCCTTTTTTAATCATTTTCCTTTTTCTCTTTATCACAAATTTATAAATTTTTTTCATCAGCCACCAAAAAATATGACCTAGAAAACGCAACCTAAAAAAACACTCCTCTCGCTGACCCTTCCATCCAACTTTGCTCATCTCCAACGAATTCTAATGCATCAGGTTTGTTTCATATCAACTCTACTCTTTTTTTCATTTCATCACTTTCCTTCAATTTGATAAATTACTTTTCTATAACATTTGTCCTCCATAAAATCAGAAATCTTATGTTTAATGAAAAAGTAGAAGGCAAGCGTTGATTGTTATATTGAGTTACTTACAATTTTCTGGTACCATGGTTTCTAAAATTTGGTCAGCGTCTCCTTTCAATATTTCTGCTTATTATTGAAAATTTTCACTCTCATACTTATTTTACATTTGTGTTGTAAATAAATCACAAGATGATTCAGCTCTACCATTACGTTATTAAAAATATTTCTCATTGTAATTTTACATTAAAAATTGCTTTTTTTTTCCATATTTTTTAGAGTGAAAGTTGAACTGACTGATTTGTTGGTAACCTTTAGAATTTATTCCTTTAACATCATCACATTATTGCACTTTTCTAACTTGCTACTCTCTCCTCTCCTTTTGTTTAGTAGGCTTTGGATGATCCTATCGTAGCTGCCTCAGAACTAGATCAGAAGAATGCCTTGACTCTGGCTGTTGCTTTAGTTTGTAAGTTCTTTCTAATTTTCCGTCATAAACTTATATTCTAACATTATAATCATTCATTAGTGATTGCTTGCATCTACTAACTAGCTTGGTAGTTGGTACTAAAGATTAGTGGATGAGTAATTAAGAATTCTTCCTTTTTTTGTGGGTACAAGCTGTGAATATCAATATGCTTTGCTATTGAATCATGTTGTTTCGATACTTTATCAAATCTATATTTCAATGAACTAGAGACAATGATGCAAGTGTCATACCCTACATTTATCTTTTTAGCTAATTTTTGTATCAATATTTTGTCATGTCGGTTCTTAATAATTTCTTGATGGTAGAAGCAGCAATTGATATCTTTTTTCTTTTCAAACAGCTTAATCATTTGATTTTTTTTTTAATTCTTTCCCTTTTCTTTTTTGGTATTAAAATAAGGACAATAAAATGTTCATGTCTTTTGCCTTGAATCTTTTATTTATACTTTTGTAATTACTATTGGTTCATGCTTATAGCATTTCTTTTATAAAAGTTATATATATATGATTTAGACAATTTATAATGTGGTCACATTGCAAGTTGAGAAAAGGGAGCCTACACTTGGATTGCTGTAAAACATATGACAATTCCTTATAATATGACTATCTTATTACTGGAGGAGAATCAGGTGACTTTTTATCGTTTGAATTTTTTGTCATTTCAACAGGATAGAGTAGTATTCTGCTCATCTCTAAACCTGAACCTTAAAATTTTTTTTTTTTTTTTCCTTTGAGATCAATGTACATATGTATTGTTAAGCAATGTCATATTAACGAATGCATCTACACACGAAGGTATTCTGGGTTTATGAATACAGTGGGGGATTTTGTGAAGTATAGAATAAAGTTATTTCAAAGATTTCCTTCCATCAAATTTGTTGTTGCAAAGAAGGCTAATAGTCTTTAATCAATTGTTAGTGGAGCAAGCATAGTTGCAAAGATAATAAATTATTCTTTATTTTTATCATCTTTGTTTTATATTCTTGTCAAAATGATTATATTTCATCTAATAAAGCAAGTCCCAGATTGTCTTACTAAGGTAAAACTGATTGTCTATTTATTATACATATTTTTCTATTAAGGCAAACTAATTGTCTTACCTAAAGAGTTGAGGGTCTGTTTTGCGTGAAGTTATGAAGAGATTTTGTTTTATAGAACCTAATATACATATTTTTTGTACTTGTGCAGTGGCAAACACAGCCAGTCTCGACTGCAAAGTAAGGGTAGAATGTCAAAGAATGCTTATTATTTGGATTCTCCAATAAAGCAAATAAAAGCATATTTAATCTATTATTCAAGTTGTTTGGAGCTGAAAGGTGTAAACAAGGCAGAATAACTCAAATGACATTCGTAAGCCATCTTTTCAATGTTTGATCTTTTCAATAAGAAGAAGCAACAAATTATGTAATAAGAGAAAATTAAGGAAATGGTATTATTATATAATTCAGTAATTTGTATTATTATATAAATATATATATATATATATATATATATATATATATATTAGTTGAAGTAATTATAATATTTGATTTAGTAATAAAAATTATTATGTATTTATAATGATAATAATAATAATAATAATCAAGATCACAAACATTAATTTTGATAATTGTATTTATTTCTTTGTTTTGATGCAATCCGCGGGCTTTTATCTAGTTGGGACTATAGAGTTTTATCTCGGTCTAAAGATTGAGCATTTCATAAATTAAATTTTATCTATGAATCCACATATATATGATTAAGTTATTAAAATGATTTTTTGTGAATAGTTGTGAGGTCACTTGATGATAAAATGCCAAATTTTCAATTGAGAAATTTATGAAAAATTTATTGATCCTGAAGTACCATATTTTAGTGCAATAAAATACGCTAATATATCTTACTAGTCATATGACTTAATATAAGCATATATTTTGATATCTTACTATTTATTTACGTGTGGAGGTACAATTATTTTATAACATTTAAGAAATAAAGTATTGTTTCTTCATTTAGCCAAGCAAAAATTTGTAGCAAATCATGAAAAAAGAGGAGGATGTATTTGATGGAAAAAAATATTTCAATATATTCAAAGAAGCATATATTAAAGAAAACAAAAAGAGCATATTTTATAAATATTCTTCTTTGCTCGTGAGCACAAAAGAATGGTAATATTGAAGTTCAATCACGCAAGCGACAATATTGTTAATTTGCTCATCAAAACACTTTCTGCTAGCTTTCTACTACAAGTTTTGAAAAATTGATACACAAAGTTGGATTACATAAACTTAAATATCTAAAGTGATATCTTCATAACGGGGAATAAATACGCACTGTACTCTTTTTTCCTTCATCTATAGTTTTTTCCCACTGGATTTTTCTGAGAAAATAATAATAATTTGCTCTTCTTCCTTCACTAAGATTTTTTTTTCCCCACAGGATTTTTTTCCCACAAGGTTTTTTCTTAATAAGATTTTAACGAGATATATTCTTTGAAAAATGGAGATTCATGGGAGTGTTATGAATTTAGTGGATACCCTATATGGGCTAAAAGTCTATATTTCTAATTATTGTGAACTCTATCTTCCTAATTTGTTTAGGACTCTACTTATGTATATATACATATATGTATGACTTATCATAAATAATAATTGGACACTCTTATATTCTTTCCCTATTCTCTCTATTTTCTCTTTACTTCTCTTCCTATTTTCTTATTATTTTATAACAAATCATACTATATAAAAGTGTTATTTTCGATGTTAAGTACCTTGGTCATTCACATTTAATATTAGTTACTATTTAAACCCTCTTATTTACTATAAATTTACTATTTAGTCCCTCATTTAAGAGGACAAATGATGAAAAGACTAAATAGTTCTATAGGCCTAATCTAGTGGACTTTATAATAATTGTTTCAAATGATAATGATTAAGTAATAATTTGGATCAACTTTTAGGGACTTCACAGTAATTTGCCTTACAAAGCATCTTTTCTTTTATAGTAAAATAACTTTTTTTTTTTAGTATTTTTTTATAGTAAAAAACTTATCTATAAAATATATAAACATAGAGTAGTCTATCTTAAATGATAGCCAAGTATAAGTCTCTCAAATTATTAAGTCTAAGTAAAAAAAAAGTTATTTAGCACAGTTGTACAAAGATTAATTGTTTTATATTTTCAGATAATGTCTTTATCATAAATAAAATTATAAAAAAAATATTTGTGTTTAGACAATGCACGCTTAAGATATTAATGTTTTGATATTTTAATGGTTAGGTCACCTATGGAATTTAGGTTTCATGGCTCAGGTTAAAAAGTACAAATAATAGTAAATCGTATGACATTCATCTTGAATAAAAATGATATAATCACAAAATACAAATAATAGTAAATCGTATGAAATTCATCATTAATAAAAATGATATAATTACAAATTTGCATCATTTTAAATTTTATTAGGTGAGAATTTCATTTGAGGTTTACATTTCATGGTTCAGGTTAAAAAATGGAAATTCCACTTATTTTTATTAAATTACTTTAATACACAAATTAGTTAACGAAATTTAAAAGGTTGCACGGATACGGGACACGAGACATGAAACATATATAATACGATAATTTTTTAAAAGTATGACATCCACACACTTAGGAGACATTACACTAAATAAGTATAATATATTAATATCTCAAACAAATAAACAATCATTTATAATAAATCACAAACATAAAATAAAAAATACTTAATTTTTTATTTCAATATAATTAGTTAAATTAAAAAATACAAAAACAAATTAAAAAAAACACTTCAATTTTTATTGGTAATAAAAAAAAAACCTTGATCAATTAGCTTGGTGTATGGAGTAGTCTCATAAACCAGAAACTAAGTTGTACGGATCATATATGAAGAAATGATATAGAAATGATATTGGACTTATTTTTTATTTGCTTCCACATATTTTATATCTTTTCAATAATAAAATAATGAAAAAAAATGGAAATTCCTCTTATTTTTATTAAATTACTTTAATCCTCAAATTAATTAACTAAATTGATAGGTTGTATGGACACGAAACACGAGATATGAAAATGTATGCGATATGATGATTTTTTTAAAAAGTAGGATATTTACATACTTAGAACACATTATAGTAAATAAGTATAAATATATTAATATTTCAAATAAATAAACAATCATTTATAATAAATCATAAATATAAAATAAAAATACTTAATTTCTTATTTTAATATAATTAGTTAAATTAAAAAAGATATAAAAACAAATTTTAAAAAAAATACTTCATTTTTTCTTGCTAATAAAACAAAAACCTTAGTTGATTAACTTGATGTATGGAATAGTCTTATATACCAAGAACTAAATTACAAGGATAATATATAAAGAAATGACATTTTACATATTTTTTATTTGCGTCCACATGTTTTGTATCTCTTTAATTTAAAAAGAAAATAATGAAAAAAAAATGAAAATTTTACTCATTTTTATTAAATTACTTCGATCCACAAATTAATTAACTTTTATTAAATTACTTTAATCCACAAATTAATTAATGAAATTTGATAGATTGCACGGACACGGGACACGATATACGAGAATGTACAAAATATGATAATTTTTTAAAAGTAGGACATCCATACGTTTATGATATACTGTACTAAATAAGTATAATATATTAATATTTCAAATAAATAAATAACTATTTATTATAAATATAATTAGTTAAATATAAAATTATTATCACTATTGGAAAAATACATTAATAGTGTATGTGCATTTTTTTATGCAGGGCATATAATGTATGACTTTTACTTTTGCATACTTTGGTGAAAAACTACTTAAAAGTCACATATTAGTATTGCAACTTTTTCATCATATCTTAATAAGATACTATTTTGTAATGCATATCACGATTAATTTATTATATAATTTTGTTATTTTTGAATAATGTTATAAAAAATTATTTCATCCTTTAATATTGCTCTGTGTATGGGTTCTAATACTAGTACTATATAATAATACATTCTTCAAAAAAAGAATAGAAAGAACTTATATAATAGAATATATATATATATATATATATATATATATATATATATATATATATATATTCTATTATATAAGCAAAGGGGAATATCAGATCCGTTGGTTCTTGGCTATAAAAATTTATAGGGTTAGCGTTTGAATAGTAACAAATAAAACATAGGGTTAGTCTTAAAGCTTCATCACAGGCCACACGCCGTTTCTCCGAAGCAAAACTTTTTCTTATTGTATTTTACTTTTAAATTTATTTGCGGTAGTTGAATAAGAAGAGAAAAGAAAAGAAGGTTTTCTCTTATAACTCGCGAATCTTATCAATCTGGCTACAGAAAGGTATTGCTAAATCAATCACACCCCTCTTTCATTATTCTTGTTATTGGTATTATTTTTTTGTTTTGTTTTGTTTTGTTTATATTTGCCAATCTATTTTGGGTTTGGGTTGTTCATTTTTGCTAAATTTTGATTCTTGAATTTTTCTTTTTCAATTTTTTATTGCTATTCGATAATTTCTGTTGTGAAATTGTTAGATAAACGAGTCTCTGCTTCTTGGGTATTTGCTGTTTGCTTTTTTTGGATCAATAATAGATGTGCTCTTGTTGGTTTCTGGAAGAAGAAGTTGAAAATGAGATTGGTACCTTCTAATGTTAGGTCGGTTGGGATTAGATTGCTGTTGTAGATTTTGCAATCCAATAGACTGATATTATACAATTTCAATTTGAGTAGCTGCTTCATTGCCTTTTTGTGGTCAATTTTTTCAATGCACGGTAGCCATATCATGCATATCTGTATATGCTTTGATGGGTTTTGTGAACGAATGATACACAGATCATGCATATGTGTACATATATACATACACGCACACACATTTTATTGTTGTTTTCTTCATGTTATATGGTATTCTTTTTCATGATTCTGCTCTAAGTTTGTTGCAAAAATGTGAAAATAACTCTTTCTTCCTTATCAGGCCAGCATCTTTTATGCATGTTAGCAATTGGGTTTCCTTAATTGGCGAAGATTTTGGTTCACTCTGGCCGCTGCAGCAAATTTTAAGTCTTCTCGCACCTCTAGGTGGGTGTGGGGTGATAAAGAGGGAGTGATATTGCTTTGTGTCTTGAGGAGATCAAGGTCATCTCATGTTTGGAGATTGTGCCGTGTTTCAGAGGGTTTGTCGCTTGATTATGGCTAAGGTTACTTTTTGCTAGATTCCCATAAGCTTGATGTTAGTTGACATTCCACATTAGAAAAGTTAGGCTCTCGTTCAGGCTTCTGGACATTGATGCATAGAATATAATAGTTGTTTGTTCTTAGTATTTTTATGTAATAAAAGAGTAGGTTTGGATGTAGCTCATCAGTATTGCCACAATGGTTAGGTTTTCGTGCTTCAATGCTCATATCCATTCCAATAAACCAAAGGTAAGTGATTGAATCAGTGAAACTTGGGTCAATATCATTGTTCTTATGTCCCTTGGCCTTTTATTCAAATTTTTTTTCTCATTTAGAAAACCATCGAACCTTCTGCTGGAGCAATGCATAGTAAATTAAAAGCCCGTGTTGCATCAACCAAAGCTCCAAATATAAAATCGTCATCTCTGAAGGCACAAGCTGATACTGGGATTAGCAGCAGCAACAAGAATGCCACAGGCTCTGTGTCCATTGAACGAGGCTGGAAATCTCAGGAAATTAATGGCAAATTGAGAGAGAATGATACTAGAGTCCAAGAAAAGTGCCTTCTTAAGAAGAGTCAGTCTTTAGGAAGTGAATTATGCCGTGGCAGAAGGGTTCTTTGTGAAAATGATACAGAGGATGAAAATGTATTTTCTAGTGATTCCCTTGATCAAATTGAGTTGCTTGGACCAGATGGCACTGAGGATCCAGGAGTAAACACAGTCAGTCAACAGGAAAATGTTCCACGATCAGAATCTGTTCGGGTAGGTTCTGATCTTGTCAACAAAAAATCTATCTTCTCAATTGAAGATCCACAGCATTCACAGAAGGAAGGGAATGAAAATTCTGAAAGCCTGTTTTTTGGTGATGGCATTGATGAATCTGGCAACCATATGCCTCGCACCCCTCAAATGATTGTAAGATCCTACTCTTTGCCCAATATTAGTCCTTCCTCGCCCACTTCCAGTAGATCTTACGGACGGCTTCACTCAAGATCATCAGAGGACCTGCATGTTCTATGCATGAGGTGGAAAGAGGTTTCATTTAGTCAAGTTGGAAAACAAGTAATATGCAAACCTGAAAGAAGGGACAACATTTCTAAACCTGAGATCTTCAACTTTGAAAATTCTCTTGATAATGGTAATGATTCTTACAATTATTCAGCTTTGGCAAATGACTGGATAATACCAGGTACAGATGAAGTAAACCTGGCAACAAGCCTCCAGGGAGGATCCTCCATTTGTCAGAGAGATGAATCACTAAGCAAGGATTTTAAGTTTAAGCGGATTGAGGAGTGGGTCAATGATCTTCAACACTGTAGTCCAGTACAAGAAACAAATGAAATAATAGATACTGGTCTCCAGCTGAATGGAGATTCCAATATTATTAATGGTTCTACTGCTACAAAGGCGGATGCTAAGGTCACTCCTGGCATGGAAGCTGCTAAAAAATACATATCTTCTTTAAGTGCCTCTGCTAGTACAGCTCAACTGTCAAATCATGGGCTAGCAGTGATCCCATTTCTTAGTGCATTTGTTAGCCTGAGGATACTTAATCTATCTGGAAATTCCATAGGTTTGCATCCCTATCAGCATTTTTATATGTTTGAAACGCAAAATGATCTTGCTATTTTGTCCGTCCTAATTTTTATTCTTGTACTATTCTCAGTGAGAATAACTGCTGGTGCCCTTCCTCGAGGACTTCATGTGTTGAATCTATCAAAAAATAGTATTTCTACTATTGAGGGATTGCGCGAACTTACCCGACTTCGTGTGCTGGACTTAAGCTACAATCGGATATTCAGAATTGGGCACGGTATGCCATGTTATGTACTATAACTTGATAATTTTAGCTTTTTAATTTTTAGTTATTTTTTCTTCTTTGTATGCCAAATCTCTTGAGACCCTGAACATTATTGATGTTTTAACTTTTTTGTTTTCTTCTAATTTTTTCTATTTTAAAAGGTTTGGCTTCTTGTTCCTCTCTGAAAGAGTTGTACTTGGCGGGAAATAAAATAAGTGAAGTGGAGGGTCTTCACCGTCTGCTAAAGCTAACTGTACTGGATCTCCGCTTCAACAAAATCTCTACATCCAAGTGTCTGGGCCAACTTGCAGCCAATTATAATTCGTTGCAAGCCATCAGCTTGGAAGGAAATCCAGCACAGAAAAATGTCGGAGATGAACAACTCAAGAAATATCTGCAAGGCCTTCTTCCCCATCTTGTATATTTCAACCGGCAGCCAACTAAAGTTAGCACTTTGAAAGATGCTGCTGATCGATCAGTAAGGCTAGGCATCAATAGCCAAAAGTTTGAACGTGGCCTGAGGTCAGATAACAAAGCTGCACGAAAGGCTAGCCATGGACTAGCCAACACTAGGCCAATATCTTCATCTACTAATGGTCGTAAAGGTCAAGCTGTGGCCTCTCCTAAGATGCAAAAGAGTAAGGATGCTCGTCTGCCACCAATTGGAAATAAAACAACAACGAACAATCGGCATAATGATGTCAGTGGCAAACTTCCTAGCTTTAGATCAGATTTCTCAATTCGAAGGAGTCGAAGTGAGGGAATGTTAGGAGCTCTATAAGATGTTATCCTTTTGAGAGTCCATATGATATGTTCGGTTGTCATGGTCATAAAGCTGCTGTCTGACTCAAATGGTTCAGAGATTGGAATTTTCATCTTGCGCAGAACAAAAGCTGCGAGCAATCATCTGTGGCGTTATTTTGATACGATCTGCATTGCCTTTTAGAATTCTGTTGGTTTATCAGTTGTTGTGTTGGTTGTAGTTTCTATCTCAACCTCAGACATTTGTCACTTCTTGTAGGTGTGCTTACGGCACCTGAAAAACACTTGCTTACGTTTGATGTGTGGTTGATGATTTAATAAATGTTGATATTTCATTTAAGATATCTTGCTGTTGTATTTTTCATTTGAAAGATGAAACTGTTCCATTGTATGCCAGGTGCAACTTGAGATGCAATTTGCTGGGGAATATGATGAGTTTAACAGTTTGAAAGTTTCTAACCAAAGCGGCTTTCTATTTGTGGCTATATTTGAGACTCTAATGGCTTAAACTCTTATATTATCCTTGAGTTGTGGCATTAAAGAATTCATTTATAAATGTGTGGTTTAGTTGTATTGAATTTCACAAAATTGCTTTGTGGAGTAAAATAAATATTTTCAATTATACTGAATATGAAAACATAAATTTTTAAATTTATATTGTAAATTTTTTTGGGAATTCATTTACATCAACTACTTTTAAAATTGTGTTTTAACTCTTAATTGTTTCCTAAACTGCTTTCTTTTGAGTCGTAGGTTGAGAAGAGATGCCAATCTTGAAGGTGAACTTTTATTATACTTTGTCTTCCATTGTCGAAATGGAAAAGCAGATGCAATGAACGACCAATCATTGTGCTTCATTTCAGGTTCTCAAGGTATTAGAAGCATGCTTAATTTGTGGGCATACACTTATGGCTGAACACGGAACCAGTTAGCCTTGTCCGCCAGTTCCTAACCTCAATTGCTCTACCAAATAAGTTCTACATTTGACAAGTTTGCAGGAGTCATGGAAGAATTTCAGTCCAAATTTCTCAAGAGAGTTCAGATTCTTTTCTAAATTGTTTGGCTGGAATATTTGTTTTGAAAATATTTTATTTTAAATAAAAATCATAATCTCGATTAAGTTGAAATATAATTTTTACTATGAAATATTGCTTTTTACTTATTCAATGGTGAATATATAAATTCTTCTTCTTCTTCTTCTTCTTCTTATTATTATTATTATTATTATAATAATAATAATATATGACACGAGAAATATAAATAATAAAAACTGAATTGGATTAACTTTATGATAGTGGCTATGTTCAACAACAGTTAGTTAAAACGTTAAATTCTATTTTTTATAGTGTTCGGTAACATAGCTTTTACACTAATTAAGGTAGCATTTTATAAAGCTTAACCCATCCAACGTTTAGTTTTCAATGTTTAACCCATGAATTTCAATGCTTAATCCACATACATTTTATGAAAAACTACTCAAATAGATATTAACCGCTAAACATTAACGGTTACCAAAATTATATAGAGTAGACCTGATAAAATGAATCATTGCAAAAAGTAGGGTCGCATCAAAATTCAGTCAAACTAGATTGGTTTGTTTCAGTTTGATCTTTGAACTATTAGGTCTAGTTTTAACCTATAGAAAAATTGAAGGAAATTTTGAATTCCTTCAGTTTTTAAGAAACCTCAAAAGAGTAAAGGAAAATCGAAAAACTGAATTGAATCGAATTAAACCGGGTTGGTTTGACTCCGATTTGTAGTACTATTATAGGGATTTAATTTTATTTAAAAAATCGGTTTATTTAATTTGAATTGATTTGCGTTCAAGAGAACAAATTTCCACTTCTAGCAAAAGCAAGTGGGCATTTGTTCCTACACCCAGTGAGCATACTTCCCATACCTAGACTTGAGTATTGTTTTGGTGTATTACTCAGTGAGAAAAAGCAAGGAATAAAATGGGTGCAAAGCATCCTACCTCAGAAAAAATTTAGGAATATAATTGATTTAAGTCAAGTTGACATAACTTAAAATAAGTAAAACAAATAAATGATGTGTAAACAATGTCTAGAGTAAAACAGAGAAAGCAAATATGTAAAAAGAATTTACAACAACCCAAATTGCCAAGTCCAACAAGATAATATAATGGTACAAAAATGCTAATAGCATTCTCACACCCACTAATCATTTTGCAGGAACACTTGGAAAATACATTTGACAAGGAATTAGAGGAAAAAAAAAGATGTGGAAACCAACACATCAACCATCCTCCATATGTACAAGGCCAAAATCCCACTATGCAACAAGAAATTCTACTTCAAACTCTTCTTCCAGTTCCTTGCACATCACATCTTAAACCTGCCTTGACTGTTAGCTGCAAAAAGCAACGACACGTTCATATTTGAAAGTCCACTGCAAGCTGCGAACCTCAGCATGATCTTACACATGAAGGTAGAGAAATTATTGAGTAAATCACACATTCCTCAGGTGAAAAAACAGGTTTTGGATGTCAGCCAGAAAAAACTTCAGAAGACAAATCTATAATAAAGAAAGAAGCATCTTCATTTTTTTAAAATGATCCAGCACTACTCAAGAGGCAGAAAGAATCTTCATGTTCTGTTCACCACATCATGTATCATTTCTACAGCAATGATGAAAACCAAAGAAATATGGAAATCTTGACTCACTCAACCCAAAAGAAAAAAAGAAAGAAAAGAAAAGCACGAAAACCCATTCCATTTTATTCTCTTGGACAAGGGGGAAATTCAGAAGACCAAGTTCTAAAATGGCAGAAAACACCATAATTTAAAAGTATCACCTGAACTTGGGGATCTTGCCATTACTCTGACCACTCATTAAGCATCTTCTACCAAGAGAGAGAGAAAGAGAGTCAGCAAAGGATTAATTAAATTCAACTGTGATTAGTCATAAATATAGTAGGAGAACAAACACGAGAAAAATATAAATAATACTAGATAACAAAATATTGCCCTATTCAACATTTTTAACATATATAACTGATACAGCGTTAGTAGACACTTCAGCATCCAAATCTCTGGTATTTGATGATGAAGACCACTTGTTTTAATTGACTTTATGGACATTTGATCCAAACCAAGTTCTAGCTAATCATTTTTTAATGTATTTTGACCCCTAATTTTACATGGTACCCTTATTCCATTTATACCAACTAAAGTCGCAAAATTAAGCTCAATAAAGACAAATTAGTTATGTTTATTACTATGCTCAGGACAAGATGAAGTCAAGTTTGAGTCCACCACATGAAAAGTCACAAATCATATCCAACACCTACAGCAAATGTCAAAAATTAAACTTTGCCTAGATGTAAATGACACAGAGTTTAAGTTGGTAATGATTAAAATGCATCATATACTACTCAAGAGATTGTAAAGAGTACAGATTTAAGCAATCCAAATTGACAATTGTCGTTTTCTCAAGTCAGCAAAAAAAAAAAAAAAAAAAAAAAAAAAATCATATTTGCAGCCTTTGAAATTTGAGCTGTGGCTGAAAGCTGAATGTCAAAAACAAAAATATGATGCTACAAAAATAAATAAACAAAAACAACTGGAAGTTATCTATTGACCCATACTTCCATACTGATCAGTGAGAAATATTTTCTGCAATAATCCAGAGACATTTATCAATTCGGAATCTATAAACATAAAAACAACCTATTTATTTGATGAGGAATTGCTAACCGATAATGAATATTGTAGTGCAGAGTTAATCAAAGGAGGGAAACTTATAATCTGAAACCATAGAACAGAATCCTCCACTATACCAAGTCAAATAGTACCAATTCAAGCAAAACGGAGTTTTTTTTTGTTACATTTTCTCTTCTTTCTCTACCTTATTCTTATTTCTTTCCCCCTTTATTTTGCAGCCAAAAAAACAACATAAAACAAAGAAGAAAGAAAATTTCATTCTCAATGGCGAGGAATTCTATTGCCATTAATTAATGGCAACTCATGCATAATTTATAATTAACCAGATGAACCAATTAAATTTGAAAAACCACAACTACCAACAACACCATCCATAAAATTAACAAAAAATATTAATTTTAAAATCCAGCGAGCTGAACCATGAAAATGAAACCACCCTGCTAGAGTGTAATTAACCATCTAACTAAGGATTAAACAACATAAACATCATAAACATAAGACACAATCACGCAATAGTTCATAAAACAAACAAACGCATTAAATTTAACATAATTTAAAAGAAA
Source organism: Jatropha curcas (assembly GCF_041381405.1). Taxonomy (NCBI): domain Eukaryota; kingdom Viridiplantae; phylum Streptophyta; class Magnoliopsida; order Malpighiales; family Euphorbiaceae; genus Jatropha; species Jatropha curcas. The sequence goes on from NC_143153.1 coordinate 11,058,028, forward strand.
AAAAAAAAAGAAGATAAAAACAAACCATTTTGCTCATCAGAAGCATCGTGGTATTCCTGGTCCTCCTCAGGTACAGGGTGAAGCTCCGCCTCCTTTCCAACAATTCCTTTCTTGACTCTTCCTTCTTTTCCACTATTTCCGTCGCTTCCGCCGTCATCGGGATACCTCACAACCACCACTGGGCAAATGCAATGATGCACACAATAATCGCTAACGCTCCCTAGCCTTCCCTTAGAATTCCTTCGTGCAGCCCCAAAACCCCTGCTCCCCATTATCACAGCGCTCAAACCCAATCTCTCCACCTCCAAACAAAGCCTCTCTTTCATATCATGGTCCTTCACTATACGGATTTTGAATGGAATCTCCGCCTCAACCAACGGTTGTGCCAAGGAATTAGTTTTAATGGTAGTGAAATTGTCGAAATCGTCCTCTAGCTTCTGCTCATCGCTTTCGTCGAGAGAGGCACTGTCGTTGTTATCATTGATCTGGAGCTTGATTGACCCCCAGTCAGCGCCATAGAGGACGGAAGTGGGACGGACATGGAGGAGGATGACTGCATCACCGGGACGGAGGTAGTTATTAACGGCCCACTTAACAGCATGAGCGCTCTCGTCGCTGAGATCGACCGCGATGGCGACGCGGCGTTGGGCACCGGCGGTCGAGGTGGTAATAGATATGGGGAGGCGAGGAGGCGAGGAGGGATGGGTACGGAGTGATGGGAGTTGTGGGAGCGGAAGGTCCGGTTCGTTTTGGTGGTTCATGGCGGTTTGGAAGGAGGAGAGGTGGAAAGGGGTTTATGTAATGTCAAATTGCTTCGGAGAATGTTGACTTTTGGAGGGAATGCTTAACACTCTGATTGGTTGGAGGTGAAGAAGAGATACACGGAGAACAAGAGGTATTTAAGATACTTATCCGCATTTAAAAAGAGGTGAGTTAAGCTCGTTTAGAAAGAGGTAACCTAAGGAAGTACGAAGGCAAATAAAGGTACGTTTTGCAATTTTTTACTCTCAAATTTCAAATTTTGCTACACCTCAATTTGGGATATAAGCAGGGAAAGGGAGAGATAACTAAATATATTTGTATTACTTTTAATTATTTATCCCTCTCTTCTCCTCTTTCTAAACACAAAGAACATGCATTATACCTCTTTATCGTTTCATTAATTCAACCTTTTTCAAACATCAATATTATTTTATTATAGCTCTCCCTACATTCTCCCTCCTTACCCTTCCTTACCCTTGCATTGATTACTCTTCTCTCACCCCATCCAAACATAGTGTAAATAAAAAATGGACCGAAAAAGGTAGAGGAGAAAGACAGAAGGACCTTGCGGTTTACTAGCAATATCGATATCGAAGACAATTTTCTTTTCTTTTTTTTTTAATTATCTAATTTCTGATCTCTCTTTTGAATATTTAGGAAATATTAAAGATTTAGAAAAAATGAAAAATAATTATTTCATCCTTTAAATTTTACAAAATTATTCACCTCATTTTTTTGGTATAATAATTGTTTGAATCCTCTAAAGTTTGATTCCATTTCATTAAACAATCCCTCATTCTTAAATTAGAGGTTTTTTTCCGTTAATGAAGCTAAAAAGTCGAAATTACCCTAAAGCTAAATGAGCAAAATTCTTCTTTCATTGTGGGGTTGGGCCAACTTTCTATGCTTTGCATTGCTGGAGCAGTCGTCTTATATGGCTAATGAGAAAGGAAAAGAAGCAGCGACAATGGAGGTTTGCCCAGTGGTTGTTGGCGGTGCACGAAGGAAACCATTCATGTCATTAAAACCTTATACCCTTTGAACACCACATCTGTATATAACGTACACCTATAGCCATAACTAACTCACTCCTTTCCTTCCATTTCATTTTTTTTTTTTTCAAAGAACAACACACACCAGCAAGTTCCAACCCAGATATGATCGATGGTTCTGAGTTCGTCTCAAACTAGGTTCTCGAGGATAATCGACGGTCTGTGCAGGTTATGTACCAGTTGGTTGGTAAAGCAAGTTCTAGAGCGCCTACCACTGTTGAAGTCAATTTGGGTTACCGGAGCTACCCTATTCACATTAGATCCGGACTTCTTGATCAACCTGAATTGCTCCAAAGGCATTGTGAATTGTGTGCTTTACTAATTCTTGTGGGTTCTGTTTGAAGTGAAAAATAAATATAAAAATTTCAATTTGGTCATTAATGGTTATTTCTCATTAGGCATGTCCATGGCAAGACTTGTGGTGAGAAACAACACAATAGCACTAATATACTTGGAAAGAGAGGTTAATGCATTAACAAGAGGGAATTCAAATATTTGAGTTAAGCGTGTAATTTTGCATGATGGGGAGAACTATAATAATATGGTAGGTCTCATTAAAAAACCAATTAAAACTAATTTTTTTTAATTTTCACAGAAAGTTGTAGAATTGATGCAAATATTGCTAATCCTGACAAGAAACTTGTATGAAAGTATTTGACAAGTGATAGGTCTTACTTTTATAGTATTTTTAGTTTAATTTTTATTAAGATTTTTAGAATTTTTAATTATTTTGATTAATTTTTATTTAGATTTATTTATATTTTTAATTAAGTTTCCTTGATTCTTGATAAGTTTGATTTGAAGAGTTTTAGCAAGAAAATAGCCAAAATTTACATCAAAGAAGGTTGGAGTTGAAAAAATAAAGATAAAAGCTTAACATGCCCAAATCAGTAAAATACACGGTCTAGCCGTGTCAGACAACACGGCTGTGTTTACAAGAAAGCTGAAAATTCAAGTTGGCGAAATTAATTATTTAGCCAATTAGAATTGAAGCATGTGCGTGTCTTGTGCATAGAGCTACATGGGAATAATAGAAGACTTACCTTATTTGAGTTTCAGCTCTATTTAGTACAAAAGGACTCCTAATTGAGAAGAAATACCACACAAAATCAACTTTCTATTCAAATAGTATTTCTTTCTAATTAGGTCAACTAGCTTCCTACTCGGATTCAAAGACACCCGACGAAGTCTATATATCGAGAGATCACTACAACAATTTGAGAAAAAAATCATCAATGTTGAATATGAGATCATTGTTCTATTCTTTTATTAATTTCTTTCTTTTAAGACTTCGAGCATTCAAGTCTGTGAAGACACCCGACGAAGTCTATATATCGAGAGATCACTACAACAATTTGAGAAAAAAATCATCAATGTTGAATATGAGATCATTGTTCTATTCTTTTATTAATTTCTTTCTTTTAAGACTTCGAGCATTCAAGTCTGTGAAAAGAATCAAGGAAGCTGTCACACTATTTGTTTACTAGTTTTTATCTCTAAACACTTAATCTTGTTTCTAATTTTCATTATTTGTATTGTCTATGGAATTATTTTCAAGTTTAATTAAATTTTATTTAATTACTATGTCGAACTAAATTCTCATACTAGAAATTTGATGTAACTTAATTTCTATTCTAATTTATAATACTAGATTTGTTTTTCCTTGTTCAAGATATAATTTATTATTGAACTTAATGCTTCCAAGCAGAGTTTCTCCTCAAGATTGATTTATTTCATTAATCACTATCAAGAGAAGGATTTTTTATATGAAAAAGATAATAAATTACATGAGAATTTGATTCGAAAGCTATATGGTCTGACTCATGGGGGGTTTTCATAAGTTAACGACCTTAAGTTATGAATTCATAAAAAAACCATAAAATTTAATGATTTAATTCATATTTAATTGCACTATTGGAAGATAGGTAATGGAACTTAAAATAGCTAATAATATATTGAAAGAGCTTATTAGCGATTTTAGTGTTGTTTTCCCTATTTGAACAATTAAAATTGATCATCAAACTAATAAAATAAATTGGATAAAACTAAGTGAAGTCAAAATCTCTAGTAGTCTTTAATTCTTGATTTCTTTTCATTAAATTATCTTGTATGATTTCTTATTGCTCTCATTTATTTCTTTTATTTTTCAATATATTCTCCTTATTGTCGTTTAAATAACTGTAGGTTAACATAATTTTGGTACTTGGTATGTAATTCTCGTGGGAACAATACTCTACTCATTCTTTATTACTTGTTGCAATTTCGTACACTTGCGAATTTGCCCTGTCAACAAGCCATTGAATCAAAGATTAGGTAGATGGACTGAAAAGGTTGTACTAGATGCAAGCTAATGGAACATTATTGTTTCCCGCTGTTAAATGTTATTGATGGATGAGAATTGAGGAGGAGAAAGGGGGAACGCGTGGGATTGCAGATTGAGAGACAAAAATATCATATAAAAAGAAAAATAATAAAAAAAATTTGTAAAGGTTGATTTTGTCTTTTTATTGAAATAATTCTTTTATCTCATATCATTAAGGGTAGGATTTATCGTTTAAAAATATTTTTCTCTTCTCACTCTTACTTTTTAGTCTCATTTAATGCAAAAAACTTTTGATTTTTTTTAAATAACTATTTAATAAGATAGAACAAATCTTAGGACTAAATAATTAATGTTAACAAATATGAGGACAAGTTGAATAATTTTGTAAAATGAAATAACCTGAAAATTTAATTTCATAGATTTTCCATTTAAAGACTTAATTTTTAATTGTAACCAATGGGATTATATAACAAAATGTTATATTATTGTTAAATCGAACCTATGAACCGGTTTGAATCTTCAAATCCGAATGAAAAATCTAAAAACCAAATAAAAATCGGACTGAATCGTTGATTTGGACCAAACCCAGTTCAACTCGAACCGGAATGACCCAGAAATTTCTTTTTCCTTCTTTTCCTTTCTTTTTCTTTTTCTTTTTCTTTTTCTTCTTCTTTCTTCTTCTTCATCCCAGCGGCACTCAACCTCTCTCTCTCTTCTTCTCTTATTTTCGGCCACCTGAACTAGTGAAAGCCATCTACCTCTCACCGTCACGCCAGCTTCTTTCTCTCTCGGTTCTCATCTCCAGTGAACGCAGCAAGCAAACGGACGATATCAGTTCCCTATAGCCACTTAGCGTCGATCATTCTACGGTTACTGCTCTACGTCACATCTCGTCTTTGCTCACGACTTAGGTGAGCATTGTAACACAGGCGAGTTGTAGTTTCCTTTCTTTTTGTTCGACGATGATGATAATAGCAATACTAGGCTCCTGTTGAGTCCGCTCTGGTCGACTAAAGGGCCAATCTTGCACAACCAATGCCAAAAATGAACTCCTTAGTGAAATTCGAGCCAAAAGATGTGAAGAGTGCTCGATTTTCGGCATCCACGACTTTCCTGTCATCGTAGATGGCGGCGCCTGCGGCTGTCCAGCGAGGGCCCGGGTGGCAGAAGCTTAAGATTTACGCACTGAACTTGAATCCGAAATCCAATTTTTAATCGGTATAATTTAAGATTCAGTTTACTAAATCTAATGTAAATTTCAAATTTAGAAATTATTGTTATTGGGTTAAATTAATTTTGATTGAAATAAGATTTGAATAAATTACAACAAATTATTGAGAATTTGATAAATATGAAGTTATAATGTGGATTTTAAATAAATTGAGTAAAGCATATAAATTAACTATTTGGTCATAAGAAATATGATTATATAAAAAGGAAAAGATTTAGAAGTATTATTAAATTATATTGGTTACTTAATTTAAATTGAGCTAAGGACTATTAAGGATTAAACCAAATAAGTAAATAGGTTGGATATTTAGTGTTATATGAATTGTCAAGAGGCAGAAAGTAATTTGAGTAAAATGACATTTATAGCTGAATGGGAACCAGTTATTTTGAAATTAGAATTATATGAACTAAGATGGTGATGAATTAGGTTACTTAGAAGATAAAATATTTTAAGTAAAGTTATAAAGGATTGTTTATATTGTGTGCATAAGAGATTTATTTATATGATGACCAGTTAAGGAAGTAAGTCATATTGGGATTAAGCAGAAATAGATAAAGATTTATTGGAAGTAGATTGAAGGGCATTTTAATTTATAAATTGAGAATTGATTATAAAATTTTACTATTGGATGTTGAAATTATTGATTGCCTAATGGATGGGCTGAGTGGGTAATAATTGATAAGTATATTAAATGGTTAATACTTGAACACATGGAAAGTCCTGTTATAGAAGAAATAATGTCAGAAGTATTAAGAAGATTTAGATTAGTTATAGTAGATCAATACCTAGCGAATATACATTAGATTAATTCTTTAATTTCTTGTTTAAGGAAAGTCATCTATTTAATGCATCTTTCCTTTATATTTGTATTGTATCTAGATCGTTCAAGTTCGTTTACTGCTCCTGCTAGTCAAAAACCGAATCAAAGCCTACTCTATCTTTTATCACTATGAGTAATAATAAATGGTGCATACCATTTCCTGTATACATGCATCCTTCATTCTATACTATATAAATACATTTAATATCCAGCTCCTATTTTCACATATTAATAAGATATTATTATAATTATTAATGCCATTATCTATCTTATAAATATAATATTTTAACTATACAATTGTTATATAATCATGTACAATATGATTATACTCATGTGTGACACATTAATTATTGACATGATTTGTTATATTGAATAATTGTTTGGATTACTTATGATAATGATAATCCTATGCCTTGTTTGCATGTGGAATTGGGATGATGTGGGTCACCATGGGATTCTGAGGGCTTTCTCAGATACCGCCAGCCATGTAAGGGAGATCAGTGCCCCCGTGTGCATCTGATGATATGTGATATGAATGATACGGAAAACAATAGGGTGACCTCCTGTTATTAATGAAAAGAAACGAGGAAATAGAAAATAATGTGAGGACTAATAATCAGTTAGGATTAGACCAGTTGGCCATGTATGGGGATCGGCTCCCTAGTGTACATGTATGAAAGGACAGGCCATGTGTGAGAACGACTTATTGGGAGTTTCGGTGACGCTACTGACTAATCTCCACTTGATATGATTATGTGAAGGTGATATCCTTAAAGATGATGATATCGTGACATATGCTTGATTAATTGTGTGTTCATTATACAAATTTGAAAAGCATTTTGTGTGACTGTTTGAGTTATGCGTTATTTATTATCATTCTCTGAATTTGTGAAACTCACCTGCTTCCTTAAATATTTTCCAAGAGGTAGACATTGTGCTTATTCAGATAAGCTCTAGTTCTTTCTCCGCGAGTTATTAGTAATTATCTGATTTTGATAATATTTGAATATGCAGTATTATGTATAAAAATATATCCACATCTACTTACTGAGCTCCATAGTTAGGGAGTCATCTTTTCCAATTTATTATGTAAAAGTTATTAGTGTGTTATTCAATAAATCTATGGATTTTCTAGTTGACTCTCTAAAAGTACGAATGGACCAGTTTACCCATATTATGGATGACGTTAATGGTATAATAAAAAGTTATTGGGATGAGCTATTAATTATTTGAGATGTGGAAGCTGGCCCAGAGAGATAAATTGATAGTATGATTTTAATAACGTCATATGACGGGCTTATTGTTCCGAAAACTGGTATAAAGGACTGGATTCATGTGACTTAGGCTTACTAACGGGCCTTGGAGCCTTAAACTTATCTACATCCTAGTGCCGGTATGACACACGGTTTTGGAACGTCATGAAATAAATATTTTCCCTAGAAAGAATGTGGGTATAGTTTTTTTTTTTTTTTCAATAATGGGACTAAGGAATTTGAATCCAAATCTTTGTATTTATTGCTAGACTGTGTCCTACAATATAAAAAAGAGCCAAATTTAGAAAAAAAAGAGAAAATTTTGAAAAAAATTTTAAGACTCTAAATTATTTTTATAAATTAATGGTAAGTGTATGTACGATCTCACAATTGACTTAGATTCGAATCCCTTTCTTGAATACTCAAAAAAAATTATTTTAGTTAATTAATTAATATTTGCTATGTAAATTATTGTAAAAGATAAATTGCGAAGTAGTAGAGGTTGTAGTTGAGTGAAAATAAAGGACATAAAGCACTACTCAACATATACTCCACGTCCAGAAAGCACTCCTCAAGTTGTTTGCCAATTAAAGGTTATTACTAACACCAACAGTTTTTTGACACGTCTAGTGAGATGCAGCCTTATTAGTTCATATATACCATCTTTTAGTAGGGATGATTAGTGGATGAAATAGTCCATATCCGCTCTATTAGCATTCGGATGAAATTGATTGTCGGATCGGATCGGATTGGTTCGGTTTGATATGCATTGGATCAGTCAAATGATTTGATTTTATTCAGAAAATAAGTGTTCTGTAATAATCGATTCAAAGTCTAAAAACCGAAATTATAGAAGATTAAAAACTGAATCCGAAATCGAAAACCAAATAACTAAACCAAAAACCAAGCATAATTCGATTTGGTTCGATTTTTGATTTTTTTTCAAAGTTTGTTCACTCCTAATCTAATGATAATTATATATATAAAAAAATGATTTCTTAACAAACTGAAATCAATTAGTAATTAACCATCATTCCAAGTGCTTAAAAGAAAAGGTTAAGAAATGAGTTGTTAAAATTTGAAGCCTCACATCTTGCATAACCACTTGCAATCACTTCACTTCCTATCATAGGCTACCCTTCGAGTTCCGGCATTGACCTGAAAATAAAGAAAGATACAAAACCTTTCTTTCATAACAGAAAGTTATGTACGGAAAGTTGAGAATTGTACTAATCAGTAATGGACAGATAAACATACACTTTTTCTTAGTAATATTATGATTGAAGTGTACGATAGCAAAAACCATAAGGAGACCCCATTGGCCAAGGCATCTCTGTATTCTCTCCAATTCTTTTTTAGATTGATTTTTTCCATTCAAATGTATTTTTATTTGATAATTTTAAACCTTCACAATAGAAATATCTTTTTTTTTTTAAATATAATCCATTAATAATAATATTAAGTATTACAAATACTAATATAAATCAGATATAGAATTTAATAAATCTTTTAACAAATATTATCAATAGCTAACAAAGTTCATTGATATTTTAACAAACTAAAAGAATATAATAAATCCTTTTGAATAACAAAACTAAAATTAAAAGATATAATATTAGATTTTTTTTCCGCTTGAAAATGTTCTTGATAAAAAATATAAATTTTTATAATAGCAACTAATCCGGTAATTGATTTGGACGTCAAAATAATAATTTCTCTAGATTTTTTATATCTGAATTATTTTTTAAAAAACTTGTAACATATGATGAATACGGATGAGTTTCCTCCACTATATGTCAATAGCATCAATGGAAGAATAAGCCGCACTATTAGGCTACATTGATCGAATTTCTGCACTTGTAAATCAAGATTTAAAGTGTTCAAGCATATAAAATCAAATATTATACTTTTATTTAGTGACAAACCTCTCAAAGAAGGGACCAAACCCTTACAATGAAGAGAAAAATAACTCCAAATTTAAAGACAAAACAACAATAAAAAAAAGAAAAAAAAAAACAGATATGAGTTCATTAAAGTCAATAAAGATTAAAACCGAAAAAAAGAGTAGAAAATAGGGGTTATAATTGATGATTAGCCGCAGTATTTCCAAATAAAAATTAGGATTAGACGACTAAAGAAAAAACAAAAATTAACTTTATTTTAAATGTATTTCATACCTTGTATAATAAAAAAAATTAAAATTTACCCCTTACTATACAATTTTAAGAAATTTTCTTTAAGTAATAATATCTAGAAGAATGCCATTTTAATAATTAAAAATATAAATGTAAAACAGAAGATAGCTATATTTGTTTTTTCTTGTGAATTATTATCTATTCTTTATGCTATAGCAGATTACACTAGTTAGAATTTTTATCCTCTAAAAGTTAATTTAATGATCCATTTATTTTATAACCATACAACTATATAGTCCTTTCATTAAAATTTATTTATTTATCCTATTAATCAAGTTTATAAAATTTAATAAATATAATTTTATGTTGAAAAATTAGCTCTTCGTCAAAAGTTCCTTCGGTTTCTCATTCTTCATCTCTTTTCACTTTATAATAGAAAAAATAAATTAGTAAAAGGATAATAATTGAAAGGTATAAAATATAAGAATTATTAAAATTAATTTTTGAAAATAAAGATCTTGTTTGGCATAATGTACTATAATATGGAGATCAAATAGTAATTCACACTAAAGGGCAAAATTGACATTTAAAAACTATTGAACTAAAATTTAACAGATGGAAAGAATAGAGGGAGCAAAATAATTATTTACCCCTTTTTTTTTTTTTTCTTTTACTGCATCCCTTCCACTTATGCATTTATGAATATTATCCTATCATACTAATTTGATTCGATAAATATTGATTGAGTTTCATTTTATAATTAATTTAAAATAAAAATAAAAATAAAAACAGATGTGGTCAATATAAATTGTGATCACAAAAAGTAATATGATGGTTTGGAAAGTGTCTTCTACAGCTGCTGATACAAGTTAAAAGATATTTCCAGCTATGTGATGAATACTTTGACAAGCACTACATTGATAAATCCCGTGCGTCCAGCAAATGCCACTCAAGTACCAATCCCCAAGTATGACTCATGCTCAAAGAGAGTTAAGTTTTGTATTATTATATTTATTGTATATTAAACGTTGATATGTTAATTTTATTTGTATCGAGATTTAATTAATGACAATATAGTAGTTGGATTAATATATATATATATATATATATATATATATATATATATATATATATATATATATATATATATATAAGTATATATATATAAGTAGAACAGTTTGCATTATATAGAAGCCAAATGTAAGTCAAATGTAAATAAATGAAATTGTCAAGTATGAAGAGAATAATAATTATTTAGTTGAAGATAAGGTGTAAGGACAATAATTGTAAGGAGATAAGTTGTTTTATATTTTTAGATAATGTCTTATAATAATAATATCTATTAGTTACATTCCATTAAGATAATGTATTAAATTAAATTAAAATTTAATTAAAATACAAATAACCCAAGCCATAGTATTTCTTATTTTAATGATTACTTTAGCATATAAGATAATCTTATGTACCAAGAGCTAAGTTGCACGGATACGAGACATGAGATACGAAACGTTTGAGATATATGATAATAAATAAACAATTATTTATAAAAATAAAAAATAAGAAATAAAAAATAAAAAAATTAATTTTTATTTTAATATAATTAGTTTAAATTAAAATTAAATTAAAATACATATAACATAAACTATAAAATAAAAAATATTTAATTTCATGTTTTAATGATTACATTGACATATGAGGTAGTCTTATATACCAGAATCCATATTGTACAGATACGTGATACGATATATGAAAACGTATGAGATATGATAATAAATAAACAATCATTTATAATAAATAGAAAAAAAATCATTTATTATTTTTTATTTTGAAAAAGGCAGAACATCCACACGCTTAGGACATAGTAAACTAAATAAGTCATATATTAATATTTTAAATAAATAAAAAATCATTTATAATAAATCATAAACAATAAATAAAAAAATACTTAATTTCTTATTTCAATATAATTAGTTGAATTCTCAAAATTATTATCACTATTAAAAAATATATTAATAGTATGTATGCATTTTTTTATATAGGTCATAACATGCATGGTTTTTGTTATTACATATCTTATGAAAAGTTTCACATGATATTTAAGAAGACATATCTTAGCATTGCAAATTTTCAGCATATCTCAATAAGATATAATTTATCATTTTATTATTTTTGAATGATATTATGTAATACTATTTCATCTTTTAATATTACCCTGCGCATCTGTAATATCCCGAATTTTTATTTTCAAAACTTTAGAATTTTTTATTAAATCAAAAATCCGAATTTTTTTATAGTATGGGTTGTGAAGACCGAGCATTTCTAACTTGAGCCCAAATTTGAATTGAGCCCAAGCCCAAAAACAGAACGTTCAGAAATTTCGATGAAATAAAATGGAACTCTACGATATAAACTAATTATCCTAAATTAATTTATTGTTATCATTATTTGTTGTACTATTAGAAAGTAAATTGAAGAGATGTTTTATGACCCAACTAAATAATTAAATAAATTAAACCGGACCTAAAAATTAATTAACTGTGTCGAAACCACACGAATAATTGAAAAACCGAGCGAAAAACCAAAAAAAAAAAAAAAAACCAAACGAAACGAGATCAAATCACTGAATCGGACCGAATCGGTTCGAATCGAACCGGACCGGCCCATTTCCTTTCTTTTCTTTTTTTCTTTCTTTTTCTTTTCTTTTCTTCCTTCTTCTTCTCCAGTAGCGTGACCTCCTCCTCCTCCTCCTCCTCCCTCTTCTTTGATCTCCTTCCTCCGGCCACCGAATTTGGCAAATGAATACTCTAAAAACATCTACTCAACGCGAGGAAGAAGATTATAGCGTAGATTTGAACTGAAATTGTGACTATTTCGAAGGGGAAGAGCTTGAAGTTTCGGACACCTTTTTCCGGCGATTCACGCCGTTTCAGGCAAGCCTAGGACACAAGATTTGAATTTCCGGCCACCGTGCACGGTGGCGACGGCGGTGGTCCGGCGACTGGCCGGCGACACTCCGGTGAGGCACCAAAAGGCAGAATCTTCCTCTTCTCATGTAGGTTGTGGATCCGTCGTCTGATTTTCAATCGGTTTATAAAATACAAAATGCGAGGACAAAAGCTGGAAGCATGTGGCTAAAAAGGCAGTCCTTTTAAAGGACAATAAAGAACTGTGAGTAGTGTTAGATAACTAGTATCATCCGCCTGCATTCATGCATTCACGGCTAAATGCTATCATGCATTAATTTGTTGAATTGCCATATTGTGCTGCACTAATTGTTGATATTAAATAAATTATGTGATTACTTGTGCTGTGTATATACTGTGCCTTGTTTGTGTGGAATTGGGATGAAGTGGGCCACCATGGGTTTGTGAGGACGGTCTATGTGATATGGATCCTGAATATGATATGATATGAAATGTGACCGTCGGCCGGGAAAATGGGAGATCGGCGCCCCCGTGTGCACCTGATGATATGGATTATATAGAACCACAGGATGGCCTCTTGCTGTTGCGCACCTGATAATCTAGATTTGATTGTAGCCCGCAGGGTGGCCTCCTGTTGTGAGCACTTGATGATCTAGATTGGATGGAGACCACCGAGTTGCCTCCTGTTGGTATGGAAAAGAAAAGAGAGAAAATGGAAAAACAATGAGAGGACTGGTCAGTGAGATAAGACCAGTTGGCCGTATGGGGGATCGGCTCCCTGGTGCACATGTATGAGAGGGCGAGCCATGTGTGAGGACGGCTCGTTGGGGTTTCAGGTGGTGCCACTGACTAATTTCCACGTGATGTGATTATATGAAGGTGATGATACTTGTGATTGCTGTTGTATTGCCATTTGTGTGACAAACTGCATGATCATATAATTAAACGGTAACTAGATAAAAATATTTAGCATCTGTGTGATTGTGTGGGGTGAGAGGGTTATCTAACCCTACTCATTGAGTTTGGCGCTCACCCCTGCCTACTATTTTTTTTCCAGGTAATAGAAAGAAAGAAAAGCCTTGTGGAGTTGAGACACTTATTGTAGAAGACTGTTAATGATAGAAATAACGATGTAAATACAAAGGTAGAGTTCCGCAATTGTATTCCAGTTGGGTTGTAATTAAATAATGAAAGTCCATTTTAAATATATGAACTGTATTTTGAATGCATATGCATAATAAGTTAATGGGCCCGAATCCATAAATATTTGTAGAATGTCGAATTGGAATAAGTTAGGCTTACTACGGGCTTCGGGGGCCTTAAGCCCACCCAGGTCCTAGTGCCGGTCCGGCCCACGAAAATGGGTCGTGACAAAGTTGGTATCAGAGCGTAAGTTGGGACTTAGGAATCAATTGCGGAACATAGGAATTTAAATAGAGAACTCCTCTGTTGGGATCGGCCGTAACCAACAAAGGAGCTGTAGTCTGGATTGAATTCCATTTTAGTGCCGATGGACGCATCGTGCACGAGGATGGAAGGAAATCTGTATCAAACTTAGGATGAGAACTAAAGGTACATAAATAATAGGAAATTAAAATAGGTCTGGGTAACTGACATTTATAAACGAAATATTTTGAGTTTGCTAAATCCCCTCTATAAAATTTTGAAGTAGAGGATCAGTTGGAAATTGGTGTAATGGCCTGATCACCCAGTACACCTTGATCCAACAAGAGACACTGCTTCGAAAATTATTTAAAATGGTTTAGAAAAAAAAAATTTGGAGTTTTAAAGACAATAAGAAAGTGAGTTTATTTGAACTATGATTTGAGAAAAATGTTTTATTCTTTGCTTGTTGGAAATTGTTTTTATTGTGAAGTTGCAATTAATTGTTTGATTTTATTATTTTGTCGGCATGTCAAAAATTTATTTGATTTTAGAATTTAAATTACTTATAATGATCGCATGTTTGATTAATTTTTATCATATTGTCTATCCCGAGGACTAAATTAGGCTTGCAAAAGTTAATATTGATAAAATAATAATAAATGGTATAGAATATGAATTAGAATGAACATTTCAATGAAGATAGAAATTAAATTCTAGAACTATTACTGTTAGGGAATAAAAAGTGAAAATTGTAATTTACATTACATGAAGGGTTAAAAAAAAAAGAGGATCTAAGACAAATAAATTAAACCCTCAATTATTCAAGGCTAAACTCAAGGATGTAAAAAGAGAAAATTTGTAAATTATTTAAGTATAACATTAAGGAGAATAGAGACTTATTGGCATAATTAAAAAGAGTTAGACGTGAAAACAATAAGTTGTGTCTAAATACAATAAAAGGTATTTGATTGGTCAAATCTCGATATACAAAATTTAAATGGAGTAATTAAAGCAAAATAAAAGACAAAGGTAAATCAATTATGTGATTACATGTTAAAAACTTTCTTTGGAGAAATTAGTGTGAAGGGTAAAATTTGAGTGTTTTAATATAGAATTAAAAAGTGGTTAGTAAATAATTGGGCAAAAGTTTGAATTTAAAAATTTGATTAATATGGGAAATATTGACTAATGGTTAAAAAAAATAAATAAAAAATAAATAAAAAATAAAAAAATAAATTACAAACCATGAAATAATTATGAATCTATTGTAATAAAATGAGCAATTAGATTGAATCGATAATGGACTTATGGAACTAATGTGGAACTAAGGGCTAGTTGGTATAAAAATAATAATAAATGAGGTGAAAATTCAGTTTGTAATAAATTTATTAGATATTATATAATTAAGCTCCTAGCATATGTAGGATACTTAATGGGCTAGACTAAGTTCATGAATCTTTTATAATAAAAGGAATGTAGAAGATGATGAGTAACTTTAAATCACAAATGGGAAATGAATGGGGAAAGAATGCTGTAGGAAAACTTAATAATTAACGGAATTTGATATATCTTGACAGAGAGTTGTGCAGAAAAGACTAATATTATTTATTAATCTAAGTTAAGTATAAGAAAACTTACATAAAAATCTGCTTTAAAGAATTCAGTACAGAATTAGATCGAGGTGCTAAATAAGATAAAAATAAAATAAAAGTTAATAAAATTTGGAAGAGGATAAAGGTCTAAGATAACTCATAATGATGAAATTAGAATAAGAAATCCAAGAAACAATGACCTTACGACGGAATTAAATTTTGTGTAGAATAACGGTTTCACGCCATAGATTCATGTACCCACCATTAAATTCTTTTACGGATAAGACTTAAATGAGGTTGAGTATACTAAGAAGATATGGAGGATAAAAGGAAGATTAGAATGAATAATAAAAAAAAAAATCTAAAGAACTTGTATAAAATTAGGGGATGCTAAATAGTAGTAAAGTTAATGATGATAATATGGTCAATTAATCCACGATGAAATACTAGAATAAATAATTAGAAACAAATTGAGGAAGGAGTAAAATTCAGATGTAAGAAATATGCAAAAAAAAAAAAAAAAAAAATGAAAAATGAATGATGCTAAAATAAATAACTAAATGAATAAAGATAAAATAATAATAATAATAATAATAATAATAAGATAAATATAAATATAAATATAACTAATAAATCACTAATGAAAATAACTTTTGGAAAAAATTTAAGGTGTGGACCAGTCTATTAGGGAGATTAAAAATAGCGAAAGGAATAGTAATGATGAAGATTAGAATATGCTTGGTTTAAGAGGATCAATTAGGGATGAAATATGTAACAATAGACTGAAATTAGATGATTAAGGATTGTCCTTGTGGAGATAGACAATTTATTTTTATTAAATACCAAAAAGTTTTAGAAATACAATGAGTATTGATTTTCAAACTTCATGAAAATATTTTTATACCACGATTGAGATTGGTTTTGAAATGAATAAAAGTGGATACAAGAATTTCAAAGTTTTGTGTGAGTGACATGCCGATATTTTTTTTAAAAGTGGGAAGGGAAAATTATTTTGAAAGTTTTTAAATAGCCAGTTACCCATAAAATGGTCAAGCTAGTCGGTCGTTGTTAACTCATTAGTAGAATTTTGGATTAAATGATGAATCTAACAAATCAAATGGATGGAATATAATGTGTATTGAGAATATTAATAAAGGAGAACGTGGAAATTACTTACAAACTCTTAGTTAGTACACTCATTCGATGAAATTCACAGTATGAGACAGCTAGTGTTGTAGACTATTAATATAAATGAATTTATTGAAATAGAACCTAATATCTCGTTGATACTTAGAGATAGATACATTAAGAATTGAAATTTGAAGTATTATGCCTTTTAGATTATAATGAATTGTGACACATCAGAACTAGAGAGACGTGATATTTAAAATTTAAATTTTTGGGTAGTTGCCAGATCATAAGACAATTATTCAACTCTAGGGGATGTTTTGGAGTTCAATTGAAATATGTGACAATTTCTCCGAGCTCTTCGATAAATATTAAAATGTATAAATTGAAATCTTTATAGAAAAGAGAAGAAATAACCCAGTGAAGTGAATCGTAAGGTAATTGATAAAAAAAAAATTTTGACGTGCCAACAAAAGGAGGAAAGACCTAAATTAAGTCGAGGTGTAGATGATAACACCAGATAGCCTTGTGCTAACCTGAGAAACTAGAGTGGATAAGGTTAAAGGAAGTTAGAAATAACTTGTTAGACTAAATAAGAAAAGTTGAGATAGATAAATTGATATTATATTTTAAAACTTGGATGGAAAAAATTAAACAATTAACTTATGTAATATGAAGATGAATTAGGGCCTTATTACTATTTCATAATTAAGGCAGAAATTGAAATTCTATATAGAAACGAATAAATTATTTAGTTGACGCGTAATTTAATAAAGGAAGTAGAATGATTAATGCTTATTTATTCGATGTAATATTTGACTGGTAAGGCAACATTAAGTCGAGATGTAAGAAATTTCATTGAAGACTTTATATGTTGATAGGTATGAGGTAAAAGGTAAATAGTAGGGGCAAGTAATAAAAGGTATTGGATGAAATATTGTTAATGAGATAAATGATGATTAATAATAGATGGAATAATTAAAAAGTACGCTTCGATATTCTTAGGATGAATTAGTAAGCAACATACGTGAAATAGACAATTGAAAAGCAAAAGATGTACTAGGGAAGTCAACTTCTAATGATATATGTTAAGATAAGGAATGAGATTAGACGAAGGGACTACGATTAAATAGAAAGTGTGGAGGTTTCTATAGAGTAAGATAACTAATAGTGCAGGAATGTCCATAGTAAATGAGCTATTTAAATAATTGCGCTAGTGTACGATAAAAGTATTTTAACAAGAATAGAACTTGTATAAAAGAACTGAGAGTGAGCTCGAATAACCCTGTAGACAATGAAAATTTCAAGAAAATTTTTCTTAAAATCTTGGATTAAAGTAACAGTTTTTCGACTTTGATTAAGCAAAGATTTCGTCATAATATATGTTAAATAAATAAATCAAATTAAATTTCAAATTGTTTTACTTTTTGCAAATTATGTATTTGGTTTTCATAAAGAAATGTGTAATAAAATTTAATTTGGGAAAAATATAAGTATTAAGCATTTTGTTGTAAAGCTCGGTTAATTGTAAGATTTTTATTTAAAGAAAGATTTTCTAGCAACTGTCCGATGATAGTTTAGAGGCTAAAGTAACAAAGCTTCCTATAAGTATCAGCTAGGTGGTATTGTATAGCTTGAACGAAATTTTGGTTTAAATATGATTGGTGGTAGAAATACAAGCAGAATACCTCATTCACTTCGTTTCCTCGATTTATATTTTTGCTCGCGAGCTGTCTCCTTGGTATTGGAAGCAATTTCATATAACTTTAAAATTTCCCATGCATCCATTCTTATTCTTTCCCACTAGATTCAATTCGAGGACGAATTGTCTTAAGGGGGGGAGATTGTAATATCCCGAATTTTTATTTTCAAAACTTTAGAATTTTTTATTAAATCAAAAATCCGAATTTTTTTATAGTATGGGTTGTGAAGACCGAGCATTTCTAACTTGAGCCCAAATTTGAATTGAGCCCAAGCCCAAAAACAGAACGTTCAGAAATTTCGATGAAATAAAATGGAACTCTACGATATAAACTAATTATCCTAAATTAATTTATTGTTATCATTATTTGTTGTACTATTAGAAAGTAAATTGAAGAGATGTTTTATGACCCAACTAAATAATTAAATAAATTAAACCGGACCTAAAAATTAATTAACTGTGTCGAAACCACACGAATAATTGAAAAACCGAGCGAAAAACCAAAAAAAAAAAAAAAAAACCAAACGAAACGAGATCAAATCACTGAATCGGACCGAATCGGTTCGAATCGAACCGGACCGGCCCATTTCCTTTCTTTTCTTTTTTTCTTTCTTTTTCTTTTCTTTTCTTCCTTCTTCTTCTCCAGTAGCGTGACCTCCTCCTCCTCCTCCTCCTCCCTCTTCTTTGATCTCCTTCCTCCGGCCACCGAATTTGGCAAATGAATACTCTAAAAACATCTACTCAACGCGAGGAAGAAGATTATAGCGTAGATTTGAACTGAAATTGTGACTATTTCGAAGGGGAAGAGCTTGAAGTTTCGGACACCTTTTTCCGGCGATTCACGCCGTTTCAGGCAAGCCTAGGACACAAGATTTGAATTTCCGGCCACCGTGCACGGTGGCGACGGCGGTGGTCCGGCGACTGGCCGGCGACACTCCGGTGAGGCACCAAAAGGCAGAATCTTCCTCTTCTCATGTAGGTTGTGGATCCGTCGTCTGATTTTCAATCGGTTTATAAAATACAAAATGCGAGGACAAAAGCTGGAAGCATGTGGCTAAAAAGGCAGTCCTTTTAAAGGACAATAAAGAACTGTGAGTAGTGTTAGATAACTAGTATCATCCGCCTGCATTCATGCATTCACGGCTAAATGCTATCATGCATTAATTTGTTGAATTGCCATATTGTGCTGCACTAATTGTTGATATTAAATAAATTATGTGATTACTTGTGCTGTGTATATACTGTGCCTTGTTTGTGTGGAATTGGGATGAAGTGGGCCACCATGGGTTTGTGAGGACGGTCTATGTGATATGGATCCTGAATATGATATGATATGAAATGTGACCGTCGGCCGGGAAAATGGGAGATCGGCGCCCCCGTGTGCACCTGATGATATGGATTATATAGAACCACAGGATGGCCTCTTGTTGTTGCGCACCTGATAATCTAGATTTGATTGTAGCCCGCAGGGTGGCCTCCTGTTGTGAGCACTTGATGATCTAGATTGGATGGAGACCACCGAGTTGCCTCCTGTTGGTATGGAAAAGAAAAGAGAGAAAATGGAAAAACAATGAGAGGACTGGTCAGTGAGATAAGACCAGTTGGCCGTATGGGGGATCGGCTCCCTGGTGCACATGTATGAGAGGGCGAGCCATGTGTGAGGACGGCTCGTTGGGGTTTCAGGTGGTGCCACTGACTAATTTCCACGTGATGTGATTATATGAAGGTGATGATACTTGTGATTGCTGTTGTATTGCCATTTGTGTGACAAACTGCATGATCATATAATTAAACGGTAACTAGATAAAAATATTTAGCATCTGTGTGATTGTGTGGGGTGAGAGGGTTATCTAACCCTACTCATTGAGTTTGGCGCTCACCCCTGCCTACTATTTTTTTTCCAGGTAATAGAAAGAAAGAAAAGCCTTGTGGAGTTGAGACACTTATTGTAGAAGACTGTTAATGATAGAAATAACGATGTAAATACAAAGGTAGAGTTCCGCAATTGTATTCCAGTTGGGTTGTAATTAAATAATGAAAGTCCATTTTAAATATATGAACTGTATTTTGAATGCATATGCATAATAAGTTAATGGGCCCGAATCCATAAATATTTGTAGAATGTCGAATTGGAATAAGTTAGGCTTACTACGGGCTTCGGGGGCCTTAAGCCCACCCAGGTCCTAGTGCCGGTCCGGCCCACGAAAATGGGTCGTGACAGCATCATGTGAATTATAAGGTAAAAAAAGTAATTATATTTTAGATAATATAATATAGGAGAAAAAACTAAATTAATATTAATAAGCAAAAACTATTTTATTTGGAAATAAGAAAGAAATACAAGGAAAAGAATTTCGATAATTTTCTCTTCAAATTAGAAGGAAAAAAAATTATAAAAATAAATTTATAGAGAAAAATTAATTTTATTTTTCTTTTATATAAAAAAAAACAAAAATTTTCCCGAAAAAAAATTTAGTCCCTTCTTATTTTTTCTGATTATTCATTAATAAAAAAGATATAAAAATAAATTAAAAAAACACTTCATCATGTACATGATACGCTAATTTTTAAAAAAGCAGGAGATCCTCATGCTTAGAACACATTATACTAAATAAGTACAATACATTAATATTTCAAATAAATAAATAATCATTTATAATAAATTATAAACATAAAAAAAATACTTAATTTCTTATTTCAATATAATTAGTTAATTCTCAAAATTATTATCACTATTGACAAATATATTAATAGTGTTTGTGCATTTTTTTGATGCAGGTCCTACTAGGATTGTCAAAATGGATCACAACATGCGAACATAATTCGCCTAACACGAGAAATAAATAGATTAGGGTTGAGGTTAAACTAGTTCATGTTATAAACGAATGACCCATTTATGAAACGAATATAAATATACTGTGTTGCGGGTTGACACGTGGATTGACACGCGGATTAAGCGAATGATCCATTTATTAAAGAGTAATATTATTTTTTGGGCCCATTTACAGTTAATATTACTTTTTGTCGTATGTATTATCTAATCTCTTTTTCAAATGATTAATGGAGATAAAACACTATGTCGTTTTGAGATTCATAATTATTCATGTAAATTATATCTCCATGATCCAATTTATAATAAATATTATAAACATCATCCATTGAATTGAACATAAATATTATTTACCGGTATGGTCCCACTGTTTTGTTTATGAACGAAGCATCAAGCAGCGCAACCCGATTCTTGATTGTACAACTCTACAGATTATATCACCTCCGTTGTACTAAAGTATCTTGTGAAGTAATTAAAAATTATTAAATAAATTATTAAGCAATCTTAATTTTAAAGTTTGCCTGGTGCTCATATTTTGAAAAGAAATGAGGAATGGAAAGTATCGAATTCGAGTTATATTGACTACAAAAATTATTATCGATTGTTTAATTTAATTGATGAATATTATTTAAAAAGGATGGTTACCTTTTATCTTATAGTACATAACGTAATTCTAGTCGATTCAATTATGAATAAAAAAAAAAACTTAGTTGAGATATCGAAAGAAAAGTGTAAAATTGGAAAAAAAAAACTAAAAAAAAAAAAGTGCTTGTGCGAGATAATCTTTTTGTTGGGGTTTTCTAAGCTGCGCTTAGAAAGTTTGAAGTCTAAACGGAGTGCATCAACACATAAATGGATTTGTTGAATCCCTAATGTCCTCCTAACGGACTCTTAATGGGCTTTCTATTTTGGGTCATTTGTTGGGCTTTCTTTTAATTATATTGGTATTTCTTTCCAACAAAAAGCAAAGTTGTTGGCTACACCTCAATCCTCAATTCCTCTACCCATCACTCCAAGGCTTAGATGAAGCATATCCACGAACCAGAACAAAGCTTTCTGTTGATAAAAGTTAGTGTGTTATAAATTTTTGTGATAGTTGCTGTTGAGATATATATATATATATATATATATATATATTTTTGCATTATTGTGTGTGTATATATTGTACAAACGGAAAATATTAGATTCTTAAAACACCTTCACGTACTCTTAATTTTAATCACCGATTAAAAATATCATTAAGGATTATTTAGTTATATTCTAATTAGAAAATTTTTAATTTTATTAGTTAATTAAAAATATCATTAAGGATAATTTAGTTCTATTCTAATTAGAAAATTCTTAATTTTATTGATTGACTAAAATTATATAAGAATTTTTAATTAGATTGATTATATTAATTTTCTATTTGAATTCAAATACTATTCAATTAAACATATTAAATTAAAAAAATGTAAGGATTAATTTAAGTAGTATAGTTGAAATGTACCCCTTCCGTCTCATTTTGTTTGCTTGTTATTCATTTTTTGGATGTCTCAAAATATTTTGCAAGTTTTTTAAATTTAGACATGTAAATAATTATTTTTCCCATAATAACCTTTATAATTGTTCATTGAATGAAAAAGTTTTAGTATCTTAATGAGTCATTAAGGGTAAATAAAGGGAAAATAACTTTTGTTGACCAAATTTTTAATATGCATATTTTGTCAAACCATGCAAATATAATTGAAGCATACATTAACATATGCTAACCGAAGAATTAATATTAGAATATAAAAACGTAATTGGTATTTGATACTTAAATAAAAATCCTTCAAGATAATTTTGTCATTCTTCAAAATTAATATGATCCTTTTTTGGCAATCCCAATGGGTTTGTCTATAGTATAAATAAAAGTACGAATGAGGAACATTGGCTTTCTAGAATGCTCCTATTAAATTTATGGGTTGACAAAAATACCATTAAAGACTTTAGTTTAATTGGTTGAAAAAATAAAGGCATTTTAATTTTGATGGTCATAATAATTTTCTATTTAAATTTAAATTTTATAGGATTAAATAAGAAATTATATTATATACTATATAAAATATATATTAAATATCGTAAGAATATAATATATTTAAGAATTTTAATTTTATTGATTAAAAAAAAAAGATAATCTAAATTTGATTGATATTTTAATTTCTAAATAACCCAACTAATATTAAGGATGGACAAAAATACTTTATGGATTTTATTTATTAGTTGAAAAAATAAAAAAAATTTAATTGAATAAACTAATAATCCACTTTAAAATACATTCCTTAATTGAATAGACTTATTAAAATACATTCCTTAAGAGAATAATTCTTAATAAAATTTAACTAAATAGACTAATAATTGAAATATTTTATTATTATTAGTTTTTTGTAATTGATAATTAAAATATTTTATCATTACTAGTTAATTTTACCACTTGCATGCACGCACAATCTTCATTAATAAAATTAAGATTAATTGTCAAAAATAAAAACTAATAATCCATATACTTATTTAGAACTCAATTTAGGAAATAATAGTAAAATTAGCTCTTTCTCTTGTGATACAAGAGCAAATCTGGATAGAAGATACCATCTTCTATCAATCCACTTGTAATGGAAGACATTTTCGGTTTTCAGTAATGGAATTTTGATTATTAGTCCCCAAAAAAAAAAAAAATAAAATAAAATAAAAAAGAAAATAATAGCAACTAATAATAGTGGATTTGTTTGACATACTTAGCTATTGTTTGCATAGCTTTTATTTCGATTAGGAATTTTTTATTATTTTTTATTTCAATCTAGAATTTTAATTATTATACAACTTCCCAATTACAAAACACAAATTAATTAAATCAATAATTTATTTTATAAGAATTTAGATTATAATTTTAAAAATTATTCACTAAGATATTTTATTATATTAATTAAAAGAGTTTCTATTGTATTTAAATTAGGAATTTTAATCTATAATAATAGTGATATATATAAAAACATGAATAAGAAAGGAAAACGTTGTGATTAACCAAGATACTCTTACTAAGTTTAAAGATGATAAAAATATTTTTAAAGATTTTAATTTTATTATTTGAAGAATTAAAGGATAAATAAATAAATAAGATTAAAAACTTGCTAAAAATAATTAAAGAAGGTATTACTACTTGTATAAGAAATAAACCCTAATTATACTATTACAATGGGTATATTTCTTTAGAATAAGCCATATATGATGTTTTTAGGCGGTAATGAGGATTATGTGAAATGTATGTAGCATATAAATTTTATTAATTATTGTAATTGAATTTCTTTCTCTCTCTTTCTTGACTACTATATACATTGATTTGTTATTGTTTGTTAATAGAGTCTCTTTGTGACGCAGAACGGTTACGTGAATGAGAATGAACGATTATACTCCGTCAAGAGTTTTGATCAATGACGTTTGATCCGAAGAATAAAATAGAGAACTAAACTCCTGAAAAAGTTTATTGATAGGAATAATGATAAAAAAGATAATGCCTGCCAAGATACAAAAATAACCTATTGATAGGTTTAGGTTGGTCATATAAAAAGACCTAAAATAACACAAAAGTCGTAACTAGTTAAAACCCTAGCAAAGTTCGTGGTACGGGCGTGCTTGGCATGACACGGGCGTTATTGAACTTCTAAGGGCTAGCACGGGCGTGCTTGGTATGACACAAGCGTGCCGGCACTCGAAACGTAACTGGGCTCGTCGGCGTCAACAGGGGCGTGCTTGGACTTCCAGAGGCTAGCACGGGCAGACTGGCTGTGACAGGAGCGTGCTTGTGCTTCTTAGGACTGGGCGTGTCTCGCGTCTAGGACTTTCAGAGGTTGGCACGGGCGTGCTGGATATGGCACGGCCATGCCCCTTCTTCTTTGGTTTGTAGCGATCCAAATCATCCATCTATTAAAGTGCAAGTTGCTCCGCATCACTTGGCTTTATCATTCTCCTTTACTTTTAGAGATATTAATTATTTTACTCTTAAATAAATTTTTATTTATTTGTTTTGAGAAGAAATTAAATTTTTATCTATTAATTTTTTAGAGAAAATTTGTTATATAATTAAACATTATATTTTGATGCATTTTATTTTATATATTAGAGTATATATTTGATCTTAATATATGTACCCAAGATTTAATTATAATAATAAAAGAAAATTTTGTAATCTATTTAATCAATAAATACATCACACCTTTGTAATTTTGATAAAAACATATTATTTATGTTAAACTCTTGAGGAAACGAATAAGTAAATTGATGACCCAAAAAACTTAAATAGAAAATTTGAAAAAGATTACTCTTTAAAATAGTAAATGCAATGACTAAATACAATGAGTATAAATAATGTGCTATGCCATTAAAAAAATACTAGAATATATATATAATATTAACTTGATTTTTTTTTTTTGTGTAAACCACCAGTATACAGACGCTATTACCAGAGACCGCCTAATTCAGCTCAGGACTTAATCACAGTTAAGACTCTTCATCCCTCCTGCAAGCCTGTTTAGTGGGGATTAAATCAATATTTTATGGAATATATATCCATAGCACCAATATTGAAATCTACAAGACAGAAAAAAAGGAAAAGAAAAGTAGGTGGACTTTAGGCGTGCAACCATTCGAATACTTAAGTTAGTAGAGAGGACAATGGATAATTATAATTAAATAAGATCAATTGAGTTATTGTACTTGAGCACAGGGTTTAAGCCCCTTTATATAGAGGAAGGAATGTTCTTGGTAGATTTATAGTTGGAATCATTACTGAATACGTATTTGCAATACCAATGGAATAAGTATTTAGAGTGAATTCCTTAATTATTAGATAAGGAGAAGATCCTTATATCCTATTCAAAGTAGAATTAGATAGATCTACCATGGGTGTAATTCATCCATGACCGAGTTATTTTATTTCTAATTGGTAATAGATGTCCCCATTAGATATTAAATCTTTAACTTCAATTTTATTGGAGAGATTCACTTTGATGTGAGTTCTATTCAGCTCAACTCCTTTCAATTATTGAAAATTATCTTTTGATCTTTGTTGTTGATGATTAACTCATCCTCTGCCTTTTTAAGCTTACCTTTTTCTTTTTTGCTTGAAATTTCTTATATTGGTACCAAAGTACTTTAATCCTTGCCACTAAAATTCTTCATGACTTTTGGCTATCGTAGCAAAAACTTAACTCAACTGTTTTTCTTCTTTGATCGTCGATAAATTTAGATTTAAAGATTGATGAAATCCTTTTAGAAAGAAGCTTGAGCTTACCTCCCTATTGGACACCTAGCCTCGAATTTCATATAAACTAAGTTTTTATCATTACTTCTAGATATAATAGAATTTGTAAAAGCTTAATCTTTTGTAATAGCTATATCTTTATAGTTATTCTATATTTCTGTGATAAATAAAGATCTGTTGCCTTCACACTTTTCTATTTTTTATTGAACTAATATTGGACTCAACATGAATCTGCTCTTTTTATTGACTCGAGCTTCATGAGGAAGCAAAGTTCATTTTTACCTTAGCCCTTTTTTATGATGTTCTTTTTAATTATTGAAACTTAGCTCTTGCTTAATAAAAAATTTATTTATGCCTCGCAAATATTATTTGCACCTACCAAAAGTTGCTAAAAATAGTTGTTTTAAAGTTATGAGGAAATTTATTGAGATATTGTTTTAGTATTTAGTTATGAATCTTTAGATTCATGCTTGTTTGTTATAGCCGATCTATTTATAGTTACTTGAACACCATGCTTTATTTAGCTTAGTTTGTAATTGGCTATCAGAGATTCAGTCAAAGGCGTATGAGGTTGAGTAAAGGCCTATAAGCCTAGCCCATTATAGCTCGACATATAAATTTCTCTATTTATCATTGATCATAGCATATAAATTTATCTCTTGTTACTATTAATTCTCTACCTTTCTTTTTAATTTGACATGAATTTACTTTTTGCCTTAATTCTTTGTTTTTTTAACTCATTTTTCACTTTATTTTGAGCTCCTCTTAGCTCCTTAATCACTTTACTTTGAGCATCTATTACCTTACCCTTCACTTTACCTCGAGCTTCTTTTTCTTCTTTCTTCTTTTTATCTTATAGCTAGTCTCAAGGGATTTAGTTGCTCTGCCTTTAATTTTCTTTACTAGCAATTTTGTTATCTTAATGAAGTATCAAAATCATTTTTGACATTCTTGATGGAAGCATTCGTGAACACATGATTATTACACCTTATATATCAAGACCAGACTTGAAAAATCAATGAAACCAAGATCAAATCGACCAAACCAAATTAAGTGAGAAATAGACTAAAATTTTGTCTCTTTTGGACATAATCATCCTATAAGTAATCCTATAGGTACACTTTCAAAATAATTTTAATGCCATTGGAAACTAGATTGAGAGAGCTTTTCAATGCTATATCACACCAAAATCTAAATTAAAATGGGCCATGAACCAAACGAACCAATATTGGCTGAATAAGACCGAAACGGACCAAACTAGCCTTGTGATAATCGCAGTGGCATGTAGTCACTAACAATAGCTTATCTAGTCACTATTAGGTCACTACCTAGCCAAAAATATCCCTTTCACTCAACCTGACTACAAAATCTTCCAATTCGACTTATGCTAAATGTGGAAATTTGAGTCCTAACCTTGTCCTATAAAAGTAAGGTTCTCCTTCACTCTCAATATATCTTAGAATCTATTGATTGAGCTATCACAAAATTTCCTACTCTCTTCTCTCAAGTGTGAATTTTAGTGCTCTAAGTAAGCCAGTTTAAAATCCCCTCGCATTTACTTTCTTCATAGTCTCTTATTCTCTTCTTTTAGGTTTAGAGCCTATTTAGTTTGATAAACATAAGTTCAATTTGTCTCTTTGATTTGGAGCCTCTTTAGTCATCCATTCCTCAAATAAAAAATTTGGCATTTTTCTTGAATCCAAATTCTCCAACTCGTAGCTTCACACTGAGAAGATTATATCCCCCGCCTTTTCAACCAAAGAAGCAAGGCCAAACTCTACGCTCCTCTCACCAAGTAACAAAAGTATGAACATTATAATACTATAATATTTTTCAATTTCAATCTTGTAACTTCTTCTTTAACTAAAAAACAAATTAAAAAGGAAATAATCAATCCATTCCTTCTCCTTCTATGACTCATCACTTGGTAACCATACTTTCAAAACATAATAAAGAATGCTAAAATCAACATCTTATTTAACAATGGGTAGGATTGGATGATTCTGATTCTCATTTAAAAAGATATGCAGGCAAACTCAGCTTCTGAGTCTCAAAATGTGAACCAAATCAATCAAAACCTAACCTTCTCCTCCTCCGTCTTCTTTATTTATTTTATGCTTTTATACTTTTCGAAGATGCATGATTATCATAGAACCCTAAAAGGGGCTAGAGATGATACTACTTTGTTATTTCAATTATTCTTTTATTTGTTTCTTTCCTTTGAATAATATAATTACTTATGCACAATCTGATATTGCCATGCTTCTACCATGGATTTTTGGTCCACCAATCTATATAAAGCCCTGAAGGATGTACGCATCCTCCATGCATCAGAGTAAAGTTGAGAAATGTTAATTCTATACGCTTTTAGCATAATAGCACATAATACATCTAAAGGAAACCTAAGAATAGCTTATAGTGCCTCCTCACAAATTAGAGTTTTCTTGAACAATTATCAATCATGGCAATAGCTTCGTTATTTGCTACGAGGCGATAAGCAAAATATATAAGGATCTCAGATTTCTCAACAATTTGGCAAACGTCACTAGCAAACAAAATGAATATGATTCTAGAAACATCATTCTAGCCATTTATAGAAATAAATCAAGAAGACAAGAATAAAGCTTAAAGCATAAGCAAAAAGGGAGAACACAAACATAAAAGGTCTTTATAAAAATTACCTCATACTTCAAAGCTCTATTAGCCCATGTAGAAGGATAAGAAAAAAAAAAAAAGATCTTTAAAATGGATAAAGAAGAATGCTTAGAATATAAGTCTAAAGGGGTACAAATACTAGTGCAGTCAAATCTCGTTGCAGTTATATATTTTAAAATTCAAAAAAAGAAAAAAAAATGGAGAAATGATGATTTGGGTATGCCTCGAGACGTCTATGTCAAGATTTTTCTCAACTAAAGCTTTATTTTTTTTATCCTTGCACGAACCAAAAGATTCATACTTGTATAGGGAGAGGCATTTAAAAAGACGGAGTTTAGCCAACTTAGCATAATTTAGCTAGCTTCAGTTCAATAAAAGCAAAAATAATAGAAAAAAAAAAATCAAATTGCAGCTAAGTTCAGTGGATAACATAACATTAAAGAATGAAAGTTCGGCTTAATGGAGTTCTTGAAAGCAAACGTATCATATATTGTAGTAATATTGGCATGTCTTAGAAATTAAACCCAAAATATAGTACATTGGCATGACTTAGAAATAAAACCCAAACTATAGTGTTTGGAAAGACAACCTAAGGTAGGAAAAGTAGCACAAAAAGACATTAAGCCCCTTAGAAGAAGTTCAACCAAGAAATTACCAATTCATGTCACAATCAAAAACCTGCATATCAACACAACAAATCAAACTTAAAGATTCAATAGTTATTAGAAGATATTTATTATAACAGTAATCGAAATTGTCACCTTGGCATGGCCTAAGTCCAAAATAGCAAAGAGCCATAACCTAACTCAAGCGTGAGCTATCAAGCAATCAAAGCTCAATGAATACTACTGATAATCAGCAATCTATAAGGACTTCACTTGACTTTTATACAAAAGATTATGCATCTTACATGAAAGGTACAACTAATCAACTCCAATTACCTTCAGAATCCTCCATAATCTTAGTTGACTTAGGCATCAAAGTGTCAATAGGTACCCCCTCCACAGTGCTCCAGCCTGTCATTTCGATTTCAATTGGTATTGTTATTCATTATCTGTATCCATATCCACAATTTTGGATCTCCCCAAGTATCACTTCTCATTTATAATTAGAAATTTGAGCAAATTAAAAAATATAATGAAAACTTATCTATGATATTCATATAACGCTCAAAAATGATTTAATATGGTTCAAAGAACCTTAAAGAGCTCACATCTCTTGTTAATTTGTTATTTATAGTTATATATTACTAATTTACGCAATATAACACAATAATTTCATCATTTCAAAAAGGAATAAAGTCTAATTTGGACCTTGAATATATTTATAGGGATTAAAAATATCACATTTGAACTTTTCATCTATTTTAATTTTTGAAGTTGTTTAGAATGATTAAAAGGTTATATATGACCTTTTGGGTCAATTTTAAAATTGACATTTATTACTATGTTTATTACATATGAAATTCATACATTACTCGTGTCGAACAAATTAAAGTTATATTACATGGTGAATTTTCTATATGTTGGAAGAAATGATGCTTTAATGGATTTTAAACTTCTATTCAAAAAGTGCTCCTCAGCTAATGTATTTGTTGCGTCTTCTCGGTACACTCATGAGTGGAGACAAATAGACCATGCAACAGTTGTTCCATCTAATTCCACGTCCATTATCATGCATAAATGGCATGTAGGCTTGTCCATTTTTCGTGGGATAATAATAACTTTAGTGTTTAAACTTTCAACTCTTTTCTATTTTGTTATCCTGCCAGAAAACTTCTGTAATTAAGTGCATAAACTTACTAAAATTTATAATTGAGTGGTTTTTTCATGCCTAAAAGCTGATATGGACAATATGGGACCCATTTTCGTTAAGATGGCAGTTGACTTGGAAATAAGAAAGACCACATCACTGTGGACATGTGGAAAACATGTGCTTCTCATGTGAATTTTAAAAAAAAAATCAAATCATCTCCTCTATATAAACAGTAAAAGGAGTTTCCTTTTTTAACCATTAGCTTGTAGTATAAAAGATAACTGGATTTTGGTAAAATTATATATCTTTATCATCACTAATTTATCTCTCTTTCTAGAAAATAAAGAAGGAAGAAGAAATTAGAAAGAAAGGAAATTCAAATGAAGGAAATTCAGAAAATAGAGTAAACCTCTTTCTCGCTACTTATATTGCTCACCACATAAAGAAAAAATTTCATCATTTTCTCAGCATCCAAACAAAGGTGCAAATTTAGTTGATGCCTATCAAGAATTCACCAATCAAACTAAAATCGTAAATACATACTCATGAATCATTCTTTTAAGAACACAAAAAGGTAGGAATGGTCCAAGAATTTTCCATTAAATTTATTTGCAACTTATGGGCAAACCAAACTGCTTAAATTTGAAAAAAAAAAAATAAAAATAAAAAGAAGAAGAAGAAAAAAGAAGCACAAGAAAATAGAATATCGCATTACAAAATGTATACATAGACATACCAAAGAATCAATATGATAAAGTTAAAAACATAAAAAGTATAAATTCATCATCATCGGTTAAAAGAGTTATAAATGGAAGAAGCTCAACCAATCAAAAGTGTAAAATAAAAATTAAAAAAGACAGAGAATGAATTAATACAAAAAAAAAAATAAATAAATAAAGATCACCATGGAAGTATAGAACCAAAAAGACCAACTGAATTATAAGATATAAGAATCTTAAAAGGATTAAATTATACATTCATTATAAATTCAATGCAATCAAAATAACCCATAAGATCAACAAAAGCAAATAAATCCATATAAAAAAAAATCCAATACTTGCCTAGAAATATAATATCCATTACTGTTGAAGTGATATTGGTAATCGTAACTGAAAATTGTGATCAAATCAATGCCCATATTTGATTTTGTGGATTTTCTTCTTTGTAACACCAATAAGCAATTTCTTCTTAATAAATGCTAATATTTGATTTTTGTGAATATATAATTTATATCATTTTCTGAAAACTGAAAATTTTGGTCAAAAGAAAGATTTTATGTTGTGATGAAAGATTTCATCAAGAGGAGAAACGTCCAGAAAGATTTAACAGGACAACACATTGATTGCCTGGTGGACGTTAGTGAAAGTTGCGGTTATAGGCGGATAAATAAGAGGAGATGGATTCTGTGCAGGAGATGGTTTGATTTCTTTTTTTTTTTTTTTTTTTTTTTCATCTGATAAAAGTAATGGAAGGGCATAAAGAGATTTCTGTCTATAGAGTTAGTGATGTGTCTTCTATGTAAGTTGCCATCTCAGCAAAAATGGATCCCATATTGTCCTTATTAGCTTTCTAGCATGATAAATCATCGAAAACCACTCAATTGTAAATTTTAATAATTTATGCCCTCAATTGTTAAAGTTTTTCAGCGAGACACCAAAACAGAAAAAAAAAAGGTTGAAAGTTCATCTGCTAAAGTTATTATTATCCCATTTTTAGCTCCAGTTTTGAGTGACTGTTGTTTGTTGATGGTGCTTTGGTTGCTGCTGTAAACATGATCAGTTATGGGTTTGTGACGGAGGACAATGGAGGCATTTTTCAATGGGCTGTTTCAGGTTTCCATAAGGGCAATGGTGATCCAGCTTTTATGGAAGCTCTTGCACTAAGGACTTGCTTACTTTATGCAATGGACCATTTACCTTTCAACGGAAGTGTTTTTTCGGATGTTCAAAAACTTGTTAATGCTCTCAATTGTTTTTCTTTAGATAACTCTGAATTTAAATTGATTGTTTGGGATTGTAAGAACATTTTAGATTCTAGGCTTGATATAAAGATCAAGTGGGTTAGATGACAAGCAAATATGAATGCTCACATGTTAGCTAGAGTATCCATTCGGTATGCTCGTTTCCAAGTATGGGATAATCTCCCTCCTTTTTGTTGGTAATATTCCATTCAGTTAATGATATGCATTCCCTCTTTCAAGAAGAAAAAAAACTTCTATTCAAAAGTGTTGGAAATGTTTGATCTAGGTTTTTTATTGTAGAACAATAAAAGAAAAAGTCAATCCTATTCAATTCAATCAATTAATGATTTGCAAAAATGAAAATAAATTTAGGGGCTAAATTGGAGCAAAAGGTAAAATTTAACTTTTCTATTCTTGTAAATAATTTCAGAAGCTAAATTGGCTAAAAGGTTAAAACTAACCATTTCCGTTTTTCTAAACGAGTTAGGAGCCAAATTGGCTATTATTTGTCCAAAAACACTGAAAACAAATTGCTTAGAACAGGTAGTTAGTCGGTTTGGTTCAAATCAAATCGAATTAATATAAACTAAATAAAATGATTTTTTATATAAAAATAAACAAAATTGAGTCCGTTTGATTTGATTTAAATTTTATCTTTTTTTTTGGATTAAATCATTTTAATTTTTAAAATTTTTTAAAGAAAAATTGAACCGCAAAAATTTGGATTTTCTATTAAAATTAAAATGCAATAGAAATTTTTAAGTGAAGCCAATCAATTAGATTCAATACGGTGGTTTTTAATAATACTCACCAATTCCATCATTTTTTTAATCTATTATTATCCGATCTTATTGGGCCCTCATGCAATATGTGGTCTCTCTCTAATATATGCCAAAATTGGGCCAGCACACCAATTCTTGCAATTTCATGAATCAAATTTTATCATCAATTCTTTCTTCAAAATTTATCTCCATCCGGAAATATTTAGAAGATAAAATTCTCGTAACGAAATTATTATACTAATTAATGAAAACCATAAATATATTCCGGATATGCAAGCTCTATGGTCAGCAATGCATGACCAATTCTAAATTGTGTGTTTCTGGATTTCTTTACTTGGTCAATTCTTATTCCACCGACAAAGTCACGAACCAACTTTTGGCTTATCTTCAACAATTGGAAACCGAAAGCAAAACCATGAACGAAAATCATGTGTGTGGAAAAATTCTTTTGTCCACAAATATATTTCTTCACATAAAACTTCAATTAATATCTCATCTAATTAAGTAAACTAACAAATTATGGGTTATGGATTAACAATAGGATAAGTTCATTTACATTTAATTAATTATTTAATTAATTATATATTAGATATCTCGTATAATAATAATGTGCACTAATTCGCAAAAATTAATATTCCGACACATATAAAAAGAAAATATTTTATTCTCCGTGGCGGGGCCGGCTTTCGCATTTACCATCTCCGCCCTGTGAAAAATCGAGATCAGTTTGGGGTTTAATCAATCGTGTTTAGAGGGAGGCGGGTTTCCATTAGAGGATTTTTTTTTTTCTTTTTATATTTTTATTTCAATATATTATCATAAAATATAAAGTTTTTCCTTAAAAAATAAATTATAAGTTACAAAAATAAGTTTCAAATATAATT
This sequence comes from Jatropha curcas, assembly GCF_041381405.1. Classification (NCBI taxonomy): domain Eukaryota; kingdom Viridiplantae; phylum Streptophyta; class Magnoliopsida; order Malpighiales; family Euphorbiaceae; genus Jatropha; species Jatropha curcas. The sequence goes on from NC_143153.1 coordinate 11,092,480, forward strand.
TTCATTATATTCTTATATTTTTCATTAAAATTATAATATTTTAATATTTTAATGCACAAAATAAATCATTTTTAATAAAAAAATATTAAAATATTATTCATCAAGATAAATTGCAGTCCGGGGCTGGATGAGCCTCTACGGTCTCCGCCCCGCCGCACAATATCAGAATAAGCATGGGATTATATTATCTTACGAAATAGACATTTGACCGCATTACAGAAAAAAGATTGAATTTGATAGTTCAAGAGGTCAATCAACCAACTTCTAATTGGAAGAGGTTATATTTTCTGTCTTTTTTCCTTTTTTCTTTTTAATTTTTTAATTATTATTTTTAGCTAAAGACCTGGTCTTTTCTTTTGTCCATTCTTAAGTTTCTAACTGCAGTCAGGTCCAGTTTTACCTTCTAGAACCAAAGAAGACAAAATTGTTGAATTCTCTGCGGTTCAATTGCATGGACTGACAAGACAAATTAAATTCAATCTGCTGCAAAAAAAAAAAATAAAAAAAAAAATAAAGAATATATGTCAATTAGGTCGTGGTTTGAGTGGTCTTTTCAATTACGTGAAGAGTGAAAAATTTCAAATTAAAATCTTTTCATATCGCAATTGTTGCAACCAATTTAATGAATACGTAGAATAACGTATAGATTTGGCAATAGAGAAAAATGATGAGATGGAACAACGTCTTTTTATTGGCATTTAACGAGGAAACGCAGTCCGTTTTACATTTAATGTAGCAAACTATTATTCAAATTATTGTCTTGTCAATACAAATAAATTAACTTTTATTTTTCTAGACTGAAAATCATAATTAGGATATAGTTAAATACATAAATTTATTTAACGTTTTTAATTAAAAGTATTTTAATATATTTTTACAATAAAAATATTTTTAATTTGTATTCCAGTACATTTCATTATAATTTACTAAATATAATATTAATATAAATATTACAATAGATATTCTATAAAATTTTATTATAAATGGAAACTAAATATAAACGTCTGTTAGGTAAAATTAATTGTTTTAATTACGTTTAGCAATTTGAGTAACATTAGCTATTTTAATAACTTTTTATAAAAACTAAACATTATATGAATTAATTTTTTATAACTTTTATAAAACGCTGTTTTAATCTCTTAAAATTAATTTAAATATTATATTATCGAATATTATATAACATAATATTTATTTTTTAAACCAATTAAAATGCTAAAAGCTAATTAAACGGTGACAGTGTAAAAAGGTGAGCTAATATTTCCAAATAATGAGATTCGGTGGATAATAGCAGTCTCTATAGTGCATGCGACGTTACTCCAATATTGCAAACGACAAACCGTTCTTTTTTCACAAAAGTCAAAAATATCTTCAGAATGCTTTTATTTTTATAATGGGGGACGTAGAAAATTGAAATATTTTACCTTTGACTTTTCTAATTTCAGTTCCCTCTGGTGTAGTGCTGGTGCGCAAGAGTACGACTTTACAGCTGTCTATATCTTATGCAATTACTAAATTGCCCAAATTTATGGCAACAATTTTATTTATATCTTAAATTATCATTTTCTCTTAAATGAAAGTATCAACTACCACAACTAAAAAATTTATGAGAGATAACAATTGATTAATGGTAGTGTGTTCCAGTAATTGATGATTAAGAAGTCATTAGAGGGTTAGTAGTCCATTAATTCAACACCATCTGCCCATGTTCACATATGGTCTTTTGGGGTTTGGGTTTAATGTGCATAATTTTTAATTTTATGTTTTAATTTTTAATTTACAATTGAGTTTTGGGTTTCCATCTAATTAATAAATGAATTTCTTTTTTCTAGAGACTAGATTTTGAACAATCAATATTTGGCTGAAAATTTTACCGCGTAAGATGTTGTGGACATTAAAATAATTCTTTAAGTGTAAAATCCATTTGCAAATCTCATACAAAATCGAGAGATTAAAAAGATTATACATATTGTTTAATCAGAACACGTTTAATTGATCAAATTATATATATATTGTTGAAATGATAAAAAGTAGGCTTCGATATATATCGCGCGTGTGTGTATAATCATCAATATTTGGCTGAATAGGCTTGTGGTGGAGTCTTCTTAATCATGATGTTTTTGTGAATTTGGGTTGAAGCTTACTTGAATATAATCTTTTCCTTGTTAATTTAAAAGTGATTTCAAGTTGAAAAATAGTAGATAATTTTTTTATTGATCGACTCAATATGGTTCATCTTAAGTTTTTTATTTGGAATATATAGGTTAATTTCACTTATGGTATCTCAATTTTTTTATCAGTAAATAAATTTATTTTATTAATTTATAATGTTCAGAAAAAATTTATTTATTTAAGTAATATCCCGAATCAATAGGCCTCATATACACCCAACTTAAATTGGATAACTTAAGTTAAAAACCTTAATCAAGACATCAATATTCACCAAATAACAACACCAAAGAATATAAAACCAACATCACATAATAGCATAAAACCAAAACAATAGAAGCAAAGAGGCAATAAAATAAAGCCAGTTGTTGAACGCCATTTCTTGAGATGAGAAAAGCAGAAAAAAAAAAAGTCAGTAATAAAGGTAGTCTGCAGCCATCCTAAAAGAAGAAAGCATTATTATAACCAAGCAACAAAAGAAGAAGTTGTATCAACACGCTTTTTTGAAGTACATCTGCAAAATAATAACACGATTGACTTATATACCTGAAATCTACTAAATTTAGTTATACTGTTATATAATCAAAATTATTAAAATCTCCCAAAATCTCCAAGAAAGATTTTTTTTTTTTTTTTTTTTTTGTATACTCCAATCAATTGCATTCTTGGAATCCGACTTAAAGATCAATAGTGTGTTCTTAAATTATAATGCAAAGAACAAATTTACATCATTCAAAAAAAAAAAAAAATGTTCAGCTTCATTAGATTCTAAAATGCCAACAAGTTGGTAAAACACAGACCACCCTACCCAACGAATTTCTTAGAACACCTCCATGGCAGCGAGGCTTGGTTTTCCTTTGCAACACCATCAATATTAAGTTTCAGCTTTCCTTCACAAGAATTCTCCTAATTTTATGGTTCTCGTTCCTTTGTCTAGCAACTCGGTCAATGAAGACAAAATTAGGGCAATTAATTGAAATTGAAACTGAGATTTTTGATTGGAATTAGATCTATCAATTTTGTAAGAGAAGTGTTTATATTTCTTAATCCATTACCACACATAAGTAAAGGAAACATGCTCCAATTACTCAAACAAGATGGTAGGAATAAAGGATAACTTGCTTTTATAATTTTAAAACTCTTAAATTTAATATTGTCAACAACCACATCCACTTCCTCTCTAAAATTGACAAAAATCATCTTATTCCGTGTTAACCATAAAACAACGAATTTCAAATACCATAGGTTCTCTTTTGAGAAAGAAAGCTCTCCGTTGCCAACTTAATTCAACCAAAGTTTTAGAACGTATACCCTTTACATTCCACAATTTAAAAATGGACATCCACACTTTTTGAACAACCTCATATATCAATAAACAGTGATCTACAGTTTCATATCCTAAATTACAAAGAGAGCAAACACATTCATCATTTTGAAAGGAATTTCTTCCATAAAAGTTTAATTTACAAGGTATTTTGTTTAGAAAACTTTTCGAAGCAAAAGTTGCCGCTTTGGTTGAAAAAAGAGGAGACCATAGTCCATTCAGATTAAACCTGATAATAGTTAATTTAGCATAATATACTTCTTATTTGAATATTACCTATGGATGCCTTTTGGTTTAAAATGAGAATTTTCATATTTTCCATATATTATGCTAAATTCATTGGGAAAAGAGCTTTGGAGGCCAATTCTTAAAGTTTTGAAGAAATATACCAAGTTGGAGCTAAATTTCTAGGATATTCCTAGAAGTTGACAAAATAAGTTTGGGCAAGCTTAGTGAGAGACGCATCCAGGGCATATCCCAAACCCCTTGGAAGTTTACAAATTAAGCTTGGGTAAGGCTAACAAGAGTGCATCTAGGGCTGTTTGGGGATTTGTGTGTTTTCTTCTTTAATTTTGATAGGTCTTTGTGTTTTTTCTGACTTTAATGAGAAACTTCATCTCTATTGTCTTCTTATTATTTATTCAATAGGGCCCATTGTTCACTTTAATAGGAATGCATATAGCTAATCAATAAGATTAAATTTGTAATTATTTAATTGAGTTGATTCAAGTAGTAAATAATATAATTTGATTGTAACCAGGCTTTTGAGTTATATTATAAAAACTCACAATCTAATTTAAATGAACCGCACTTGTAGAGTTTGTTGATTAGGGCTATGTCTTTCTAGTTTTTATTGCAGCTAGTAAATTAAATTATAGCTCTTGTTTAGGGTTATTTGCTAGTTAGGGATTATCCTTAGCACTTGTCTAGTTTAATATAATAATATGAAAAGATTTTTTAGCGACGCTTGTTCAAGGATTATAACCTATCGACTTTTTGAATTATCGAATGATTCATTGTCAATGATCAATTCAGTGTCAATGATCAATTAAGAGAGTTTCGTACTAAGAATCACCTTTGACTGGATCTATTCCCCATTGACTTAAATCTTTTATTTTTATTGTACTCTAGTTTATTTTAACTGCCTTGCGATTACTATATCTTCTTTGAGAAACAACCCCCCCCCCCCCCCTTTCTTTTTATTGTTTGATTTTCTAGTCCTCAATTAAGAATTAACTTGAATTAGTCTCTAGAGTTCGGCCCTTCTCACCACATTTACAAATTACCTAGGTTAGGAAGAGCAAAAATTATTTTTGGTGGATTCGACGCCCATCAAAACCTTACATTACCCTCATCTATCTCCTTATTCTCTTCTAAGGAGTTCAAAGATTTAACTAATACCTTTTTTTTGTTGAGGTTCATATTACTTTATCCTTAATGCCAATTAGAACCAGACTCCATTTAGATTTACTTTTAGTTGTTACCAATACGCTTCTTCAAAGGTCCTAAGGTCACGTATCCAAGTTGCTTCCCAACTTCATCTTTCATTAGTGAAAGAACTGCAATCACAAATCTTTTCTCTTTTATTAGAAGCTATTCTAGAGACAGCCTACGTTAAACTAAACATATAGAAATGTCCAAGTAACCAATATTCACTCCAAAAAGAAATTTGTTTCCATTAATTCAAATTTGAAAATATCATTAAGAGGTAACGAGTTTCCTGAGGCAACAATGTCACCGAATACGGTGATAGTTTCCGTCGATTTTCTTTATCCAAACTCTGTTTAAGCATAGCTTCAGAATCGTACTTTGAGATCAAATTTTTCTTCTAAAGAAAATTTGGCTTTGATTTGAATCTCCACCATCATTTTCTCAGCAAAGTTTTATTTTTCTTTTAAAATTGGGCGCCCCTAGCCCGCCATATTTTTTTGTTGAGGCATATTTTTTTCAAAGAAATCCAACACAAAGATTTTTTATTTTCAATACCGCGATTCAATTTAGGTGTTATGCACTTTATGGTTACTAAACTTTAATTTGTTACTTAAAAATCCTTAACTTTTATAATTATAACAATAAAATCACTTTGGTTGGATTATTTGATTTCCGACAAATTGGAAAGCCACGTGGATGACTTGGGAAATAAAATAGGATTTTTAAAATTTTTTTATGTAAATTGAAATCCAAGTGTTTATATAAAATATTTATCTTTTAACCATTAACTATATAATATGTCGAATTGTTATTGTTGTTGTTGCCCTTTTATGAAGAATAAATTTATTCTTAGCATTTTTTATTTATTTCTTTTACATATGTATATTACTTTATGGGGAATGAAATTTATATATTTGTTAAATTATAATTTTTATGATTAATTTGTTTTCTAATAATATAAAAAATTGGCAATAACAATCTAGATATCTATATAATCTTGAAGAAAAAAATAGTTTAAAAATGCTAACTTGATGCTCTGCTTTCTCAGCAATCTATTTTCCTTTTTTTTTTCAGAAATTTTTTAAGCTTTTTCTTTTTTCTTTTAGAAAATTTTGAGCTTTTTCTTTTTTCTTTTTTTGCATAAATACATTACCTATATATATTTTACCCTATCTATATTACATTATTTAAATTTAAATTATAAAGTTTTATCTTCAAATTTATTATTTTTCCTTTTTTAAAAAAATTTTAAGTTTTTTTTTCATAAATATCTTTTTAAAATTAAATTTCTTTTATACGTTATCTCCCTAGATTTTCCCTATCTATATGAAATTATTTAAATTTAAATTGTAAAGTTTTATCTTCAACTTTATTTCTCATAACCTACCTATTTTTTCTCACTTTTTTTTATGATCACAAAAGATTCCATAAGTCTCTTTCCAAAAAAAAAAAAAAAAAAAGATTCCATAAGCAACGTGCAGTGTTGCAATAGGGTACTTAGTCAAGCACTGTAAGTGCAAGTAGGTACCAATAAAAATCATAGTTTGGATTTGGAAGAGTTTTTAATTCTGTGATTATGATTTTAATTTTAAATTGTTTTTGTATGAATTGTTTATCGATCTTAATCTTATAATTTTGTGCTGTTAATTTATGGTGGTGTCATTTTAACATTTTGTACTAGAATAAATATGTTGGAGGTGAATTGCCTATGTGTAACGTGAGAAATTATATTAAAAACATCAGCTCATGTGGACGAATTTATTGACCTTATAATCAAAGATGAAAAGACTAGAAATTACTATTGTGTTGTGCATTTGATGGATTTCTGCACAGATAAGCTTGAGAAGAGTCTTAGTATTAGTGCTGAGAGAAGGCAGCAAAATTGAACCATATACATATTCTTATTGTATTAGATGGTCTTAGGTGCTAAAATAAAAAGTATAAAATTATTGTATATAAAAGAGGATATAATTTTATTTTATGATAATATTCTAATTTAATACGTTTTGGTGGTCTAATTTTTTAAAATATTTTATTTATATAAAACTAACTATACCAATTAATTATCTAAATCTAAATTAAATGAATTAGTTTTAACTCTTATGTGAAGTCATAATATACTCTTAATTAAGTATTTCAGTGAGAAATAAGTTTTACGACCTATAACTAATTAAGAGGGATGTTTAATAATATCATTGAGTATTCTAAGTTAAAAATTTCAGCCTTATTATTAAATACAATAATTTCAAATTTACATATAATTCTAATTTTACATCAAAATTTCTAGAAACATAAAGAGTATCTCTGTAAAATATATGTAAAAAATTAAATGCCTAATAATTTAAATTTTTAATTTTGTTATCTAAATTATTAGAAATCAATTACAAGCCACCATTTAAAATAACTATATATAAATATCTTAATTTTTAAATTTTTTACTTTATTATTTTTTATTTTATGATTGCATTAATTAAAATATTTTATTAATTTGATAAACAAAAATACAATTCTATGTAAATATCAATTTATAATATATATATATATATATATATATATATATATATAACTTATAAATTATAAATAAATTAAAAACCTAAAATTATAACATATAATAAAAAATAACCCACGCAGTACGCAACGATTTATCTAATTCATTTTGTTAATAAAAAATGGTCTGCTTGTTAATACGGGGAGTCTTCCACGTAGCCCACAACGTTATTTGTGCATATTGTTATCGGACTTCCCAGGAATGAAAAGATCAGTCAAACGAAATATTGAGACTTTAGTTTCCGCATATATGTTTTAAAGTATCAAAAACCAATTTCATTTTAAAGGGCAGAGTTGTCAATTGAAAAACCTTTGTTGACTTTTAATGGATAAAACCTGAAAACAGAAGTTGTTCTTGTTTCTTACCCATGATTTCTGCAAGACTCATTCTTCTCTCCCTCTCTCTCGTATTATTACATCTCCTCTATATTATTGCTTCTGCTGCTTAATATCTATCTTCCTTACAAAATTCCATTTGTATTTTACTTTTGGCAGCCATGGACGTAAGTCATAATCCATGGTTAAAACTCTCTGTTCTTGTTATATTCTTCTCTCTCAATTTCAATCTCTCTCTTTCAGCTGATAGAATCACTGCAAACCAATCTCTCTCTGGTGACCAAACCATTATCTCTAGTGGAGGTACCTTCAAACTGGGCTTCTTTAAACCAGGTAATACCTCTAACTACTACATAGGCATGTGGTACAATAGAGTATCGCAGCAAACCATAGTTTGGGTAGCAAATAGACAGACTCCAATTTCTGACAGATTTTCTTCGGAGTTAGCAATTTCAAATGGTAATTTAGTTCTTTTAAATGAGTCCAAAATCCCAATTTGGTCCACAAATTTGACATCCAATACTTCAAATTCTGTAGAAGCCATACTCCTTGATGATGGGAATTTTATTTTAAATGGATCTGTTTCAAAAGAGCCATTATGGCAGAGTTTTGATCATCCAGCTAATACATGGCTTCCTGGTGCTAAAGTTGGATTGAACAAAATTACTGGAGAAAACACACGTTTAATTTCATGGAGGACTGACGAAGATCCTGCTCCAGGTCTGTTTTCTCTTGAGTTAGACCCAAAGGGAACTAGTCAATATTATATTCTCTGGAATAATACCAAAGTTTTCTGGACTAGTGGAACTTGGAACGGGCAAATCTTTAGTTTGGTGCCTGAGATGAGGTTGAATTATATTTATAATTTCAGTTATGAAACTAATGCAAATGAGAACTATTTTACATATTCTTTGTACAATAATTCTATTATCTCTCGATTTGTGATGGATATTGGAGGGCAGATTCAACAACAGTCTTGGTTAGAACCTGCTAAGCAATGGAATTTGTTTTGGTCTCAACCAAGAGTGCAATGCGAGGTTTATGCTTATTGTGGCGCTTTTGGTAGCTGCTCTAGTACATCTCAACCTTTCTGTCACTGTTTGACTGGTTTTTATCCAAAGTCAGCTGATGATTGGAATTCAGGGGCTTATTCTGCTGGGTGTATTAGGAGGACGACTCTGCAGTGCGGGAATTCTAGTCTTGTTAATGGCAAAAGAGATAAGTTTCTGCCTAGCTATAATATTCAATTGCCTGAAAACCCAGAGACAGTGTCAGTTGGGAGTGCTCAAGGATGCGAATCCCACTGCTTAAATAACTGTTCTTGCTCTGGTTATTCTTATGATAACAATCAGTGTTTGATTTGGATTGGAGATCTTTTAGATGTACAGGTTTCTGATGGTAATCCTAGTGGAAAAACACTTTATGTTAGACTTGCAGCTTCTGAAGTTTCAAGTTCTAAGAACAATAAAGGAGTAGTTATTGGGGCGGTTGTGGGCTCCATTGTGGTTGTTGTTGTTGTTGTTGGCCTTGTTTTGTTTGTAATCTTTAAAAGGAAGAGAAGAAGCAACATGGGTAAAGCAGTAGAGGGTTCACTGATTGCTTTTGAGTATAGAGATTTACAAAATGCAACAAAAAATTTCTCAGAGAAATTAGGTGGAGGAGGTTTTGGTTCTGTTTTCAAAGGGACTTTGCCAGATTCAAGTGTCATTGCTGTAAAGAAGCTTGAAAGCATTGGTCAAGGAGAGAAGCAATTCCGCACTGAAGTCAGCACAATCGGGACAATCCAACATGTCAACCTTGTTCGTCTTCGTGGCTTTTGCTCCGAAGGAACTAGAAAGCTGTTGGTTTATGATTACATGCCTAATGGTTCACTTGACTTCCATATATTCCATGAGAAGGTGTTAGACTGGAATAGAAGGTATAATTTTGCGTTAGGGACAGCTAGAGGATTAACATATCTTCATGAGAAATGTAGAGATTGCATTATACACTGCGATATAAAGCCAGAAAACATTCTTTTAGACGGTGAATTTTGCCCAAAAGTGGCAGATTTTGGCCTGGCAAAGCTTGTGGGGAGAGACTTTAGCAGAGTACTAACAACAATGAGAGGGACAAGAGGTTATCTTGCTCCAGAGTGGATTTCAGGAGTGGCTATAACAGCTAAGGCTGATGTATACAGTTATGGAATGATGCTTTTTGAACTTGTATCAGGAAGGAGAAACTCCGAGCAATCTGAAGACGGAACAGTGAAGTTCTTCCCAAGTTTGGTTGCAAGGCAAATAACTGAAGGCGGTGATATCCTTACACTAGTGGATCCTAGACTAGGTGGCAATGCTGATTTGGATGAGCTAACAAGACTCTGCAAGGTCGCATGCTGGTGCATCCAAGATGATGAAACCCAAAGGCCATCAATGGGACAAGTGGTTCAGATTCTTGAGGGAGTCTTGACTGTGAATCTGCCTCCAATTCCAAGATCTCTCCAGGTTTTTGTTGATGAACAGGAACACATAATTTTCTTCACAGAATCATCTTCTGGCCAGAGTTCGCAGTCGCAATCACAGACACAAAGCAACAACTCAATTGCTTCTTCGCAGGCCAAGAGCAGCACATCATCTATTACTTCCAAGTCTTAAAAGAGGAATGACAAGTCAAGAACTTAAAATTATGTAATTCTGCTTTTGTGTAGTATGACGCTAGAGCCTAAAGGAACTGTAATAGTAGATGAGTTTTACTTTTTCCTTTTTGTTGGAGAAGCACGGTTGTATATTTTGTCAAAGCCAGTTTTAGTTTCTTAAATAATAATACTTGCTGCTGCCTACATATAAATTGTAACTTTTGTAAAAAGTCTCAACTTATTACTTAAATCTGTCGTCTACAAATTTTTGTTGCATATCACTCAGATTAAAATTTGAAACTGAAATTGAAATCTCCCAATTGTTCTAATATTGCTAGATTAACTGCCTGTTACCAAACGGTTTCAGTCAGTTTGGTAACTAGTACTTGACTAATTATTAGAATCAAAATTACCGGTTCTTAGCATTTGAAGTTACCATTCTTTCAGCATGCAATGGTTGTTCCTCACAAGGAAAACTTATAGCATCTATATAATTCCCTCCGGCTATCCAACATAAATGTTTTTATTGGTCTTCTCATTCAAGAGCTCGAACTTATATTATCAATCTTACAAAAATTGAAGTCTCTTAACACTTCAATCAACGGTTTGTCATTAACTTATAACATATATCATTGCTACATATTACTGAGAAAAAGTTCCAATCAATAAATTTCAAAACCATTAAGTGAAATTTGATTTCATTTGTTTGACGGTAAATGGTTCTTCAAAGTTAATCTTCTTAATAGGTTTAGTCTCTTTGTCGGCCAAAATGGGCCAAGGCTTTCGTCATTATTAATTTTCAACAGGGTGCCCGATTCTGATTGGTTCTTGTTTTTATTTTATGAATGCCATCTAATCTCAATTTCTTTCTTTCTTTTCCTTCCTGGAATTTATGATAAAAAATTATCAATAAAATAAAAATGAATAAGCGGTCAATATAGCTGTCTGAATTTTGAAGTCATGACTTGACTTTGACTATAATTTCCTGAACGTGTGGAACAGACATGACCATAAATTTCTGAGCGTGTGAAACAAATAAAATAGCTTATATGGTGTTCAGTTCCACCTATTAATCAAATTAATGAAAAGAATTTTTATTAAAATTAAGATATTTTTTACTATATATTGATAAAAAAAAGGATTAAGTAATAATAATTTTTAAAAAATTCATATTTTTATTGATTTTATCTATAAGTGCAGCTATAAACTCGACCTAGACATGTATTTTCCTATTTTTAAATCAGTCCAATTTAATTTTTATTTTTAATAACCGTTTGAAAATATAAAAAATATAGTCATATAAATAATTTTAGAAAAATAAAAATAAAAATTTAAAAAAAAATTATTTGTCAAAATAAGTATTTATATTAAATAACTTTACTCAGATACTAACAAATAATCCAAAAACTTTGATTAATTGTTTACCCATGTATTAATATATATAAAAAAAAAGAGGAAAGTTCAAAAGACAAATTCAAATTAACCTTCAATTAAGCAAAATTCAGTAATAGAAACAAGAAGCCATTTTATTTTTATTTTTATTTTTAATTTCTAGCATTTAATTAAAGAAAATTATTGTCTTGCTCCTCTAAGCAAGTTGAGTCTTTGTAGACACTCAAATTTTACCCATAAAGGCTCGATAAAGATAAATCGTTTTTCACATAAGTTTGAATTGGGATTTCCGATCGTCTCGGTTCTCGAACCAATGTTCCGTGGCTAAGAAAATATATCTATTTAACCATTTTTTACTTTTTTGGGTTACCGGCGTTTTAAGACGAAATCGGGCCTGAGAAGCGCGACGGATCAGCCCGATGTACTTCCCAGTGCACCGCCTTGTTTTGCGTGCCACCCGGTCCGATTTGGTAAAAGTGCGCCCCCTTTATTTTGGGCCCAACAGTGGCATTTTGCCACATCAGCCTTAAAATAAGGCCACACACCCCCATTTGCTTATAAATAGGGCATTGGGAGTATGCTAAGGAGGATTTTTCTAGATGCTTGGGGAAACTCTTGCTATTTTAAAACCCAACTCAAGAATCAAAGGAAACTAGTGTTTCTCTTTGATCTAAGTTGTGATTTATTGATTTTCAATCATCCAAAGCCCTAAAGGATCCATTAAAATCCCAGAAACAAATCTATTAAACCTTAATCTCGGATTGTTGGATCTAGAAATCAACCTTTAGGTCTCTTTATCCATTCTTACATAGAACTTTTAGGAAATCTTCAAAATGTAATAAATGAGAGCCTTTACTTCGTTTCTTCATCTTTTGGGTGATTGAACACGATTTCGAGCCTGGTTGTGAGGAAAACCCGTGATCAACCAAAGGGGATTTTCTGTATCGTTGTGGCGCACTGCCATTTGAAGTGGTGCTAGCCACTACGTGTGGCGTGCGCCACAAGCTAGTGGCTTGCTCCACTTCAGCACAATCCACTCCTGTTTGCTCTGTTTAAGTCTTAAGACCTTCTAAATTAAGGAAGGGCCTGGCGCTACTATGTGTGGCACACGCCACTTCTCTTGTGGCGCTAGACCCTTCAATTCAGAGGTTCAGAAATCCAATGCGCCACAAGCTAGTGGCTCGCACCACTTCACCACAGTCCACCCCTATTTGCTCTGTTTAAGTCTTGAGACCTTCCTGATCAAGGAAGGGCTTAGCGCCACTATGTGTGGTGCACGCCACTTCTCCTATGGCGCTAGGCCCTTCAATGTAGAGGTTAAGAAATCCAATAATCAATAAAATGGTCCCGATTCAGATATTTAGTGGCAAAGCTCCAACCTTAAATGGTCTGGGATGCGTTCTTGTCCATAAATGGATCAAATAAACATCAATAAACAAGGTTGAGAGTAGTGATTGGTATATTTGTTTATCATTCATGATAAACATCAAGGCCATGAACTCTAATCTTGTTCAAATCTTTAAATTATTGTCTTTTATATTCATGTCTTTTACTTTTAAGCACTTTAAATATTATGTCCTTTAAATTTATGCCTCTTTATTCATTGTATTATGATTATTGTTGCACTAACCCTTCATTTGTTAATTGTGTATTATGAACATACATAATTTAATCATTTAGTGAATGAATGAGTGCCTTATGTTTCTAGATGTATGATTTTGTTCTGTGAATGATATTTTTGATGTTGTTTGTGTTATATAGATGCTTTTTATTGCTTTGGTTCTATGTTGTATATTGGCGAAATGTAAGAGACCTTAATGAGTCTCATTTATTGCTTGTCTATAATTAATTAAGGGGATTGGAAATTCGGAGGGATTAATGGGTAGAATCTATTTTAGCAATTGGTATGTATTATTTTCTCCTCAACCCCTTCTTTGGATGTTTAATTTTACGTTATATGTGTTGTTAATTTGCACGATTGACATGACTTCTAAAATTACATAAAAAAGTATTTACAACTCAAATTTTAGTTAATGGCATTATTGAGTAATTGTGAATTAATGGACAACGAGAAGGTCGGTTTAGATCGGGCGATATGGGTGCCTAACACCTTTCAATATCGTACCTAACTCCCGAACCCTATCTCTGGTTTAAAATCAAGTTGGAATCGACTAATTCAAGAATTTTTCCTAATAAGGGTGGTGACTCTTAAAATAAAACTCTTACCAAAATAAGAGAACCTTTTCCTAAGGATCAATGAATGGGTTAAACAAAGAAAATCGATTTATTAAATAAAATCAATCAAGCCCGTTCGATTTGATTCTTTCCTTCTTTTGAAAAATAAGAAATATCAAAACTTCGCGTCCTCAGCCTGGCGACTCCGCTGGGGATCGAACCCAGAATCTCTAGTTTTTGGTTTTGGGTTCGAGTAGAGAGTTGACTCCAAAAGTTGTCCACTTATTCACAACCTTTAATAATGCTATTAACTTTAAATTAAGTTTATTTTTCTATACTTATAATTGTCATTCATGCATTTATCTCTTCTTAATCTCTTTTCTACCCTAAACCCTAAAGGTGGTATTTGGGGTTGTGATCCTTTTGCTCTATTTGACTGTTTGGATCCGCCACTAATATACACCACCTATAAGTCAATTACCTTTTGGTATATCAAAAGAATTTGCACAATTCGTTATCACAATTTGCTTAGACGTAAAGCAAAATGGAAGGAAACAGTCAATTCTCGTTGATGGAACCCAATACTTAATAAACTCGACCGAAGCTCATATAATTGACCATAGTTCCTTCCTCTCGGATTACCATAATAAAATTATAATTGTTGCATTCATACAATAAATGCAAGAGGCGTCAGTCCAAAATCCCATGATGGTTTATGGGCCCAACCACTTTGTCCTAGGGTTTAGAAGAGACCTTCGACCTTAAATCATGTGTGGGAGATATTAGGGTGGAGATCATGCATTTCCCTACTCCCGTTCTCCTTTGTTTGTATATTTGTTATGCTTGTGTTGTGCTTTATTCATGCATCACTTAACTTGTCTTACTGTAGCCATATAGGTATATTCTATTATGGCTCGATCCCAACATTCCAAGCGCCGAAGGGCGAAGGACTTAAGAGAAGTGCTAGAAGAAAAATGAGCAAATCGAGCTCTTTCCAGTGGTGACTACAAGGCCGAAGCCCAAATGCCTAAGAGGGAAGCTCCTCCGATTCCGACACCAATTAAAGAAGACCAATTAGAAGAGGCTCATCAACTTTTGCTTGAAATTAAACAAGCACAACTTGACGCCATGACTCTCTTTCAAGGTGTGGAGGTGCGTTTCACACTTATTCGCAATATCACCAACCGCCTTGTAGAAATTGGACACTTCATATTAGAGGATGCTAAGCCATATCAAACCTCTTAGGTTTTGAGGTTCAAGAATTGTAAATACTTAGTTAGGGCAAAAAGAACAATCAATGTAAAAAGCCAACTTTTAAAAAGTAATAAAATGAATCTATTCTGAGATAAATATTGTTAATGCCAAAAAAAAAAAAAAAAAAGAAAGAAAAGAAAAATCTTAATTTTATATAAATAAAGAACCTTGCTCAAGCATTATCACACTTGAGGCAAAAAGAAAGGGATACAAAATAATAAGCAAAAAGTCATTATAAGTATTTGGCTACAAAATAGGGCACATTTTGATCCTATCAGTCCTCAAGAGCCCTTCTTTGATTTTGGTCCCGAGCATTCGTGATAAAGCCATGAGGGAATATAGCATTAGTTGTATCTCATGATGTCATGATTGCATGATTGCATTTTTGAATGCCATACCATATTCATGCATCCATGCATACATGCATCATATCATGTTTGCTAACATTTGTTTTATACAGTCAAGATATCGCCACGAAGGGAAAAAGCTCTACAAGAGATTAGTTGGTTAAGAGCAGACAATTGCTTAGTTAGAGTTGAAGGCCTCTTCAACTCCCTTCGACTTGCCTGATTCAGTTCCTACCAGTTTTTTGGGCTCTCGCACTAAGATTGAGAACCTTCTAATTTAAGCCTATCTATCACTTTTAGCTTCTACCTCTATTGATAGTATGGGTGAGCCTAGTATTCCTATCTCAGATATAGAGAAGATGGTCGAGAAGATAGTGGCAGCTAGTCTAGAGAAGCTTTTACGCTCGGACAAGGGTAAGGAGCATGTGATAATAGAAGATGATGAGGCCAAGGGAAAATCCGAGAGAAAAGGGCAAGTCGATGATACTCGGTAAGACAAATAATTTTTTGCCAAGAAAATGCCCATAAAGAAGATCGAGCTCGAGCCAATTATTTAAAAAAGTTTGAGAAGCTGGACAAGAAGCTAGAAAGCTCCACGTCTTCATGAAATCGAAGGGAATGGATCAGTATGTAGACATCAACGATGACGATGATGAAGAGCTTGAGTTAAAGCATACCACTCCTCTGACCTACAAGATGCCAAAGGTGGCAAAATATGATGGCACAGGTGATCCTAAGGTGCATGTCATACAGAATAAAGCAGTAATGGAGTTAGCGGGTCACAGTTAAAGAAGATTCTAAAAATGTTCCCCATGACCTTGATCGAGTTCGCTCAGACTTAGTATTATAACTTGGAAAAGAAGGTTAGAAGAGATTAGAACAAGCTCACCACGATTTTCTTAAAAGAGTATGCTTACAATCTTCAGATAAGCGTCAACTTGAGGGATTTGGAAGCTACTGTGTAGAAAAATGACGAGACCTTTACCGATTACATGGCTAGGTGGAGAGCCAAGGTCATGCAAATGAGAAACCGTCCTGATACCAAGGAGCAGATCGAGATCTTTATTAAGGGGAGCTTGCCAGTTTTCCGAGAGAAACTGTATTACATGCCCCTAACAGAATTTTCACGAGTGTATGAAGTTGGGACCGCCATAGAAGACAAGATGAGAGAAAACAAGAAATATGAGAATCATTTTGAGAATTTCAACAAATCTAGTTTCTAAGGGTCGAGTTCATCTGGAAAGACCTCGAGTGCAAATAAGAATACCACAACTGCCACCCTAGACTTGAGGGCCACCAATGTGCCACAAAGAAGATTCTCTAACTTCTGAACTCCTCTCTCAAAGTGTTTGAAAAGGTGAAGTCAATGGGTCTGTTGTGACCACTAACACCAAGACCTCCTTCGGTACCTTTGCCAAAGGGCTTTGATCGCAATGTTTACTGATATTTCCACCAAGGCAACAGTCACACTACCGACCAATACCTTCGATTGAGACATGAAATCTAGAATTTAATTAATGAGGGGAAGGTAACTAACCCGGAGAAATCAAGGCCGAGCACGAGAACCAATCCATTGCCAAACTTCTACAATGTGCCACCTCCTAAGAATCTCTATATGGTTGAGTCTGGTGAGACTCCCGAGGAGGTGATGGTTGAGTTTAAAGAGGAGGAGGAAGAAAGAGAGAGGGAACAGTTGTTGGAATAGATCTTCGTGATGGTCCTGAATGTATAGGACGACATGAATGAAGAGCGGTTGAATCAGAATGAGGAAGTTTGGATAAGAAGTGAAGATGAGATGATGGTGAATCCCATTACTCTTGACATTTGTAGAAGCGAGGAAGAGGAAGAAGATAAAGTAGTGAATCATATGACCCACAGTAGTCGAGTGTACGAACCTGACATGATAAAGCCGAGGGAGGAAAATGAGAAGATTAGCCCATCGATTGTGTCGAAGAAAGAGTCTGGAGATGACACATTGATAAAACAATTAAAAAGAACCCATGCAAATGTGAGCATGTGTGGCCTACTCGTCTCTTCTAAAAAACACTGAGAGGCTTTGCTGAAAGCTATGGTTGAGATTCCGGTTTGATCATCCATTTCTACTATTGATTTTGCAGGGTTGGTTCAGTATAATCCCCTTTATAATCATTTTTTCTAACGACGAGCTTCCTCCTGAAGGAAGGAATCACACCAAGGCTTTATTTATAAAGGCAGAAGTGAGAGGCAGGATAATAGGAAATATCATGATTGAAGACCGTTCGACTTTAAATGTATGCCCATTGGAACTTCTTTCAAAGTTCAAGATGGAAGTGTTTGATCTAGAACCTTTAGATGTTGTTATTCGAGCCTATGACAACTCTAAGAGACAAGTGGAAGGCATATTCAAGAAAGCAGTTAAAGTGGGGCCGATTGAAAAGGAGACGGAGTTTATTATGATAAACATCCCCTACATTTGCCTTACTGCTTGGGCGCCCATGGTACCATTCATTGGGAGGTATGCATCTACGCTACACCAGAAGATCAAGTTTCCATTTAATGGTGAGCTCATCACCATTCCTATTACTAGATGGAAGAAGTGTAGCCACACTAAATATAGACAAGCAGGTTATCCTCCCATGGACTGGCTTTTAGATTGCAGTCCTAAGCACTGACTTGGGGCCCACTGTCTCCAACATTATGAAGAAAATGAACTTTGAGGAAGGGAAAGGACTTGGAAACAATCAATAAGGCATTACAGAACTGCAAGAAATTCACACCCAGAGGAACTGCCTAGGCTTAGGTTATAAGCATGGAAGCACATTAGAGAAAACATTCGGCTGGTTGGACATGGATGAACGTTTCATCCGTTCGAGTGAGCATTCCTCTCCATGTCTGCTGATAAAGCCATTTGAGCATACAGGAGAACATACCATGTCTAGAGATCTTTGTGGATGTCATCGAGGTCCTAGCGGTTGAGCCTAGAGAACGAAAGCTTGAGGAAGAGAAAGAACCATAAGAAGAGGAGGTTGAGGGGCCAAGAGCGGCCGAGGAAGAGGATAAGAAAGAGGAGCAAGCTGCCTAATAAGAAGAAGAAGAAGAGGGGAATAAGAAGATAAGCACCGAGGAAGAAGAAGAGGACCCTGCAGATCAAGTGCTTAAGGTGATCCGGGACTATATTGAAGAAAGCTTTGAAGAAGCTGAGATTCCTTATGATGTCGTGATTTCTATTAATGATGAATTTGAATGTAATGAACTATCAATGCTTTTCAATGAAATGAACTTTAATTTTGCTTACTTGTTTGATGTCTTTCTTGATGGTTTAATTGATCGAGTAGATAAGCACATGCACATATTTGACTTTAACTCATCATGCATGCTTGAATTTAATATTGGCACAAAGGATAATCCACAAATTTTATTAATTGGGCCAAACCTAATGCTAGAGTTAAACACGAAATTTCAAAGTCTAACACGAAATTTCAAAGTCTACTGATGGACAAAAAGGAAGCCTTCGCATGGAGTTATGAAGATA
This sequence comes from Jatropha curcas, assembly GCF_041381405.1. Lineage (NCBI taxonomy): Eukaryota > Viridiplantae > Streptophyta > Magnoliopsida > Malpighiales > Euphorbiaceae > Jatropha > Jatropha curcas. Next base: position 11,111,577 of record NC_143153.1, read on the forward strand.
TGCCAGGAATAGACAGGTCTATAGCCGAGCACACAATTCCTCTGTATCTTGGAGCCAAGCTAGTGAAACAGAAGAGAAGAAAGTTAAGACCAGAATGGGTCGAGAAGATTAAAGAGGAAGTGACCAAGCAGATAGATACAGGATTTCTAGAAGTGGTTCACTATCCAGAGTGGTTGGCGAGTATAGTTCCAGTTCCCAAGAAAGACGGATGGGTCAGAATGTGCGTAGATTTTATTGATTTGAACAAAGCATCACCAAAGGATGATTTTCCTCTCCCTCATATTGACATCCTAATAAATAGCGCAACAATGATGGGATGCTACTCCATTATGGATGGATTTGCAGGGTATAATCAAATTCTCATGGCACTGTTGGATAAGGTCAAGATAGCTTTTGTGATAGAGTTTGGAACTTTTTGCTACTGAGTGATGCCGTTTGGCTTAAAGAACGTCGGGGCTACTTACCGAAGGATGGCTACCTCATTATTCCATGATATGATCCATAAGAGGCTAAAGGTTTATATTGATGATATGATTGTCATGATGAAGATGCCAGAAGAGCATCCAGCAGCCCTAGAGCGGTTCATGGACTGAGTAATCAAATACAAGCTATGGCTGAACCTGAAGAAGTGTGTATTCGGGTAACTTCGGGAAATGTGCTAGGATTCATAGTAGAACTAAAAGGAATAGAGATCGATCCTGACAAGATTAAGGCAATCCAAGAGATTGAACCGCCTAAGACAGAGAAGCAAGTGAGAAGTTTTCTGGGAAAGATTCAGTATATCAACAGGTTCATATCAAAGTTATCTATTGTATGTGATCCAATCTTGAAGCTGTTAAGGAAAGATCGACCAGTAAAGTGGAACGATCACTGCTAGATAGCTTTCGACAAAATCAAGGAATATTTGTCGAGTCCCCCGGTTTTATGCCTACCAAAGCTGGGGAAACCCTTAATTTTGTACTTAATAGTGGAAGATGCTGGAATTGGAGGCATGTTAGCACAAACTGATGAAGCAGGAGTTGAGAAGGCAATGTACTACTTGAGTAAAAAGCTTCTTCCAAATGAACAGAAATATAACTTGATTGAAAGAACTTGCTTAGCAATGGTGTGGGCAACTCGAAAGCTTCGATGCTACTTTCCGTCTTATAAGATAATAACAGTCTCAAGGATGGATCTAGTCAGATATTTGTATGGAACACCAGCACTAGTAAGGAAGCTAGCAAGATGGTTAATCCTGTTATCAGAATTTGATATTGAGTATGCTACGAAAAAAACCGTCAAGGGACGAGCAGTTGCAGACTTTCTAGAAACACATCCAGTTGAAGATAATAAGCAATGGGAGATTGATTTTCCTGATGAGCATCTGAACTTGATAGAAGAGAAAGGATGGAAGCTCTACTTTGATGGTTCAACTCATAGTAAAAGAGCCGGAGTAGGTGTCTTGTTAGAATCTCCAAAAGGAGAAGTTATCCCGATGTTGAAGAGATTACAGTTTGTGGTTACAAATAACATGGCATAATATGAAGCCTGCTGATTTAGGTTAGAAGCTCTGATTGCCCTTAAAGCTGAAGAAGTTGAGGTTATTGGTGATTCAAAACTGGTAATTGAGCATGCTAAATGAAACAAGAAAGTTAAGGAAGATATGTGGAAACCCTATATTAACTACCTGCACATTGTTATTCAGAACTTTAAAAGAGTAACCTTCACACACATAAGCAGAGTAAACAATTGAGTACAGATGCTTTGGCAAATTTAGCATTAGCCTAGGAAGAGATTTCAATTCTGCCTAAGAAGCCATTTATGATGTCTTCGGGTAGCATCCCATGTTATGAAGGAGAAAGGACAATGGATATAGAGAAAGAAGAACAGCCATGGTTTTATGATGTCCTACAGTGGATGACTAAGAGTGTCTATCCTGATTTAGCTACTAAAGATGACAGAAGAGCTATACAATGTTTGGCATTACAATTTGCAGTCTTAGATAGTCAATTGTATAAGAGAATGTCAGACGGGGTATTGTTGAGATGTGTATCAAAGAAAGAAGCTGAAGAAATTATGGAATAGATCCATGCAGGGGTTTGCAGCATCCACATGAAAAGAAAATTCTCAGATAATGATTCTATTGGTCGACAATGGAAAAGGATTGTATTTCTTTTGTGAAAAAGTGCTTTGAATGCCAGATTCATGGAGACTTGAGTTACATTCCGCCTTTAGAATTACATCCTTCTATTTCGCCATGGCCCTTTGTAGCTTGGGGAATAGATATCATTGGAAAAACTTTCACCACCTGCTTCTAATTGACACAAATTCATAGTGGTGCAGTGGACTATTTCTCGAGATGGGTTGAAGTAAAATCTTTTGAGAACATTAATGCTAAGCAAATGACCAAATTCACTAAAAGAACCTGATCTGCAGATGTGGGATCCCCCATCATATAGTGATAGATAATGGAGTTTAGTTCCAAGTAGAAGTAAAGACACTATTGGAAAAATATGGAATTGAGCATCATAAATCTTTACCATATCGACCACAAGCTAATGGGGTAGTGGAAGCCACGAACAAGAGCATGAAGAAGATACTGAGAAAAATGGCAGAAAATCATCATGATTGGGCAAGCAAGCTACAATATGCTTTATTAGGGCTACAGGACCATAGTAAAATCTGTGAATGGAGCAACTCCTTATTCTCTAGTCTATGGAAAGAAAGTCTTGCTACTGATGGAAATAGAAGTGCGGTCCTTGCGCATAATGATAGAATCTAAGATTCCAGAATGTCAATGAGCAGAAAATCATTATCAAGAATTATCACTCTTAGATGAAAAGAGGCTTAACGCTCGATTCATGGATCAGCTGTATAAAAGGAGAATAACTAAGCACTTCAACAAGAGAGTTCATCCGAAGCTACTCAAAGTAGGGGATTCGGTCCTAAAACAGATGTGGCCAAACATTCATGACCTTAGGGGGAAGTTCAAGCGTAACTGGGAAGGTCCATTTCTGATTAAGAGAATGTTTTCAAAAGGTGCAGTGAAGATATCAAACATGGAAGGCAATGAATTTACTAAACCAGTCAATTTGGATAGACTGAAGAATTTTTATGTGTGACTTGAAACATTTATGGCAAAGCCCAATTAATAAATTCGCTTTTTGTGTTCTTATTAACTTTAAAGCTTGTCATGTTAAGTTTGTGTTGATATGAAAATGGTGTGAATTTACTTTGATGACGTAGAATAACAGGAAATATGTCAAGCAAAAGGCATTTCATTAGTAATAAGTGCATACACTTATAATGGCACTATTAATAATTGTCTAGTACATATCATTAGAAAGTAGGATAGGAGCATCTACACGACAGGTCCTAATAGAAATCTACCAGTCAATAGATCGGCCGACTCAGAATCAGCACCGACTTCAAAATAAGCCTGTAGCCACAAGCGGTACAAGTTTGAAGAAGAGGTATCAGCCACATCAGAAATGGGTATAGTCGTGCTACTACGCCAAGTGGAAATAAAGTGAGATAGAAATCGCTGTGTAATAAGGACACCCTCAAACTGAGTGCAATCAGGGATAGGCTGATGACGACAGTACTACCTAGCTCACGGCTGGGATAATAAGCCACTGAAATGGTCAGTCCACACAGGGGCACACAGAGCGTGTGTGAAGAAACTGTGACTCATTCTATATACCACTAGGGGCAAGTCTATTTGACACCCTCAGAGGTGAAATCTTAAAAGATTGCAGTCCAGTCGTCAACAGTGTGCCGGTCAGACGATGGTGGCATCGGACATAGAGTCGCGGTCTATAATCGAACATCAGATAGTCCGATGGTGGATCCACCACCTGCAACTTCTCAAAAGCCCACAATTGTAAATGCATTTAAAGAAAAAAAAAGATATATATATATATATATATATATATATATATATATATAATAAAAGAAAAGAAAAAAAGGGAGAAGCTCGTTAAGTCGAAAAACCGCAAAAGGCGGCTTAAACAAAAGTTAGAGCATATAAAAACAAAGAGAAGAAAAAGGAAAAAAATAAGAAAAGAAAATGAAAAAAAAAAAAAGCATTTACCTGTAGTAAAAGCGAGCTCACTATCAGACTAAGTACCCCGAGTATGCTATCCCAACCAAATAAAAGTCTCAGCTAGAGTAAGTGGAAAAGGCGTTCGTCGCCTAGCCATCTACTCAACTATAGGCACCAGCGAAGGCTGCCATAATCATCAATACCACTAAAGAGCAAATACTGGCTTAGAATATAGAAACAAACAAGTGGAGGCTAGTACGGGCTAGTGTGGTCCATACTCAATGCACGGTCTACAAGCGGTCGTAGGGCATGACATTAGCTCTGAAGTCATAAGACGGAATCTCATAAGCCGAGAAATCGAATACAGGCCGAATCATTGAAGTAGGATCAATATCCAACCGGGGCATCGCAGGAACCCCTTCGGTCACAGGTATTCTCTCGAAAATGATGCTAAGCTTTCGAACAACAGATAAATCTCGAGTTGTTATGGCAAAATAAGTTGTCCAAAGGGTAGAAATGGTTAATCAACCATTGCAGCAATCTGGGTTGAACCCGAATGTTCCGGTAATAACTTAACCTTTTGAGCTTGAAAGGTGAAAGCAAATCCCAATCCTCACGGCTAATACTGCGGAACAATGCTTCGAAAGAAGGTGCCAAGGATCGATCCATAAAGAATGTGAAAGAAATGAACAGTTTAGGGAAGTTTTTATAGAAGCTTCGTCTGAAAGGAGAGGAACAAGCTTTTGAAGCGTGTATGGGTGTTATGGGCTTTTATAGAAAGAAATAAAAGGATAAATTTGATAGCTGGCTGCCACTGCAGCATTAGTGGCGCACGCCACTACGTATGGCGCAAGCCACCGTATAATGACGCACGCCACTAGGTAGCAGATAGTTGGAATGTTTGCTATTTCGTTACGTTTCAAAGTTGACAAATAGTGCAAATATCAGTTATAAAGCAAGAATACACCATCGCCACTCCAAAGACATGTAAAGAAATTGGCATTTACCTTTACATAAATAAAAATAGGGAAAATTATTATTTAGTCCCTCAGGTTTTACATAATTAACCAACTAATCTCAAGTTTTGAGCAAATATCTAGCTAGTCCCTCAAGTTTAACTCCGTCTAATTAAAAGGTCCTTCCGTCTGAAAAGTTGGTTTTTTTCCGTTAATTGAAGACTAAAAGACTAAAACACCCCTCCCTAGCTGACGTGGACCATAAGGAAAAATTATTATCTAGTCCCTCAGGTTTTACATAATTATCTAACTAATCCCAAGTTTTGCACAAATATCTAACTAGTCCCTCAGGTTTAACTCTGTTTAATTGAAAGGTCCTTCCGTTCGAAAAGTTAGTTTTTTTCCGTTAATTGAAGAAAGACTAAAAAACCCCTCCCTAGCTGACGTGGACCAGTATGAAGCGATAAGGGAGGGAATTGTATAAACTAAAAGACTAAATAATAATTTTCCCTATAATTTTATGCACATGTAGAATTGTATAGACTAAACTTAATTACACGAGTAGGAAAATTAGCCTTCACTAAATTTAAAAATGAAAATTGAAGAGTTTCATATAAAGTCGATGGAGACATAATCATTTTTCTCTCTTAAATGTACGGTTTAGTTTTAGATTATGAATATTTGCAAATCAAAAACCATTAAATATAATTATGTCTCTAAAATATTATTATCTTCATTCTATAATATTCGTCACATTTAGAATTTCATGTCTTTTAAAAAAATTATTAAATTTGTATAAATTATAATAAATTATTGAATAAATTTTGACAATATTACCCTTAATTTAATATTAATCTCTAAGAAAAATCATTAAATTGAAGTAATAATTATTAATCATACACAAAGGGTAAATATGAAAAAAATATTTATTACTCCTTAAAACCGCAAATATAACAAGTATTTTAGACCAAATTAGACAAATATTTTAGAACAAACTATTTTTTTCAAATTTGACAAGTATTATGGAACAAAGACAGTATTAAAAAAAGGATAAAAAAATTAATTTGATGTTCTAATTAAATATTATTAAATTTAAGTGAATCATAAAAGTAAATACCTCTTCAAAAAAGTAAATACCTCATTTTTCTTTTTACCCCAAATTATCATCATAGTTTCTTTTTTAGAAAAAAAGTAATAAACATAATTTTCTATTTTATTCATATTTAATATGCAAATTTTATCAAGAAACATTACTATTATCATTGATAAAATCTAAAAAAAAAAAAACAATGTATTCCATCTATTCATAAATACTTTTAATGTTTTTATGGTAATTAAGTAAGTAAATTTATTCTTATAAATTATAACAAAATATTAATTAATTTTATTACGTAACCTTAAGTAAGAGAGGAGATGTTATATGATTTTGGAAAATTATAAAAATAATTATTAAATTTAATATAAATAAGGATAAAATTGAAAAAAAAATTACTCATTAATATTCTAAAAAAAAGATATTTGCGGAGAAAACACCGGTTCTAAAATAATAGTTATTTATAGATAAAAAAAGTAATTATTATTGCCACCTATATTATTATAATTTCATAACTTTGAATATAAATATTAATATTTAATGCAAGGTTATATGTGCAAAAGATAAAATAGGTATATCATTATGGCATGGAAGGAACAAAAGGGAAACAAACTAGGTATATCATTATCGCTTCATACTGGTCCACGTCAGCTAGGGAGGGGTGTTTTAGTCTTTTAGTCTTCAATTAACGGAAAAAAACTAACTTTTCAGACGGAAGGACCTTTCAATTAGACGGAGTTAAACCTGAGGGACTAGTTAGATATTTGTGCAAAACTTGGGATTAGTTAGATAATTATGTAAAACCTGAGGGACTAGATAATAATTTTCCCTTATGGTCCACGTCAGCTAGGGAGGGGTGTTTTAGTCTTTTAGTCTTCAATTAACGGAAAAAAACCAACTTTTCGGACGGAAGGACCTTTTCATTAGACGGAGTTAAACCTGAGGGACTAGCTAGATATTTGCTCAAAACTTGAGATTAGTTGGTTAATTATGTAAAATCTGAGGGACTAAATAATAATTTACCCATAAAAATATGTCCATTTTTTTATAAAAGAACCAGTCCCCTAAACTGGGCCTGTGGGTCCCGTTTATGTATGGCACAACCTAAGAGGGGGGGGGGTGAATTGCGTTTTCTAAAAAATTTGATTTTCAAAAACAAAATCAGAATTGTGTTGCAGCGAAATTAGAAAGCGTTTGTGAGAGTTAGTTATCAAGTTTAGAACTACCTCACAAGGCTTGTTAAACAAATTTAGAAAGACTTTGTGAAGAATAGCTATTGCATTTAGAACCTTCACAAAGCTTAAATGGATTTAGAAAGACTCTGTGAAAAACAGTTATTGCATTTTAGAACTGCCTCACAAAGCCCTAAGCAAAATTAGAAAACTGATTATAATTCATATTGTGATTTATATTGAATGTAGAATGACAAATTAGAACTTGGTATAATCACAATATAAAAATCCAGAGTTCTAATGTTCCACAAAGACAAAGTTTATGCACGTTTAGAAACAGAAATTCATTAACACCTTTGCATTTCTTAAAAAGATTAACAGTTCTGTAAACAGAATATAATCAAGCAGAACTTCAAAAAATAAAAGAAGATAAACACAGAGATTTATAGTGGTTCGACATTAACTCGCCTACATCCACTCCCCAAGACTCATATTGAGATCCTCCACTATGTTATCTCTTTTTAAGGGTAAGAGACAAACCAACATTACAAGGAAAAAGATCAACACCTAGATCTAACTGTTGTCCCATTAGATTTTTCAAATGTTCTAGTCAATGTCAACCCTTTCTGTTTTTACAGAGAACAGAAACTCACATCAAGACATTAGAATCTCACACAAGGAGAAGGTCGCTTGATAACCTATTACACCACAGCTTTTCACCTAAGCTATTACACAACAGTTTTTCATTTAAAAAGCTCTAGTCTACAACACATTACAAAATCTATATAGAAAGAGAGAAATGCAATTATAAGCACAGGAAGAACATAAAATAGATTTAGAAAACAGATTTAAAATTCAGAACTGTTCTCCAGAAAATGTTGTTATTAAATTTTCTTTTCTCTTAAAAATATTTCTTGAAGCAAAAAGACGAAAAGAAATAAGTGGGTTATAAGAGAGAGCTTTGAGAGATTAAAAACTTTTATTTAATGGACTCTTACTCTTGCAAAAACCTCAACGTTTTTAAAAGAAGAAAAACGTCTTTTATAAGAGGAATGAAGATCACATTTTTAGAAAGTGTTGATCTTTAGCTTTAAAGAATATTTAGACTTTACAAAGATAAAAAGATATACGAATCTTTTGTAAATACTCAATTATTTGTTGCTAAAAATATTTAAGTTAACATCTTTTTCATTTTAGGTAAGTAAAATTAAAAACAAGATTTGACTTTTCTTTCTAAGGTAATTTCCGAAAATAAAATATATGTGAATCTTTTAAAAATACTTGATTATTTGTTGCCAAAATAATTAAGCCAAAATCTTTTTCATTTAGGTAAGTGAAATTAAAAGAACAAGATTTGACTTTTAATTTTTTAAGGCAATTTCCAAAAATTATTTTGAGAGAAAAAAAATGTTTTTGTACTTATAAAAGAATATACTCTCTATCCTATAATATATCCTAAGATACTAACCACTAAAAAAAAAATCTTCAATAATCTTCATGGTATTCAAAGAATTTTGGATTTGTAGGAACTTGCCTTCTTTAGCAATTTCCATATTTAAAAATCTGCATAAAATAATATTAGCATATACAAGGATATTAAATTTATTTGTTTTGCATAATCATCAAAATCTCAAGTTAAAATTGACCCTTGAGCCAACAAATACAAAAAGAAGCAAGAAAGAAGAAAGAAAGAAAACAAAACAAAGTAAACTGGGGCAACCGACTCAAGACATATTTGAAGCCAACTCAAGACATGTTTGAAGCCGTCTCCTCCAAGTTGTTATTGCCAGACTCCTTAGTCTCTTCAATAATGACTGGCCGACATCCAGCTCAACGACCAGGACGCCCGCCACGCTTAATTCCCCGACCTCGACCAATTGAAGGTGCCATGCTAGCTCTTTGCATACCTTCATAGACAAACAAAAAAAAAAAGAAAAAGAGAAAAAGAAAAGAATTAAAATTAAAAAAAAGAAGAAAAAAGAAAAAAGAAAAAGCAAAGCAAAAGAAAAAAAGAAAGAAAAAGAAATATATTGTGGGAGGTAGCGTCTTACTCGATCCCAGGATAAGTTGTTTAGCAACTGCCGAAACACTGAGACCTCTGAGGTAGTATAAGCATACCTCCGATTGAATCTCCATGCTGGACCTCGAAGGAGAGTCCTCACATTAATGTCACCGTCAAAGCCGTATAAACTCGGCATAAGGAGGACCTAGTGCTCACAGGCCCAAATCTGTATAAAAAATAAAGCAGAAATCAGTAAATAAGTTAAAGAACAAGAATATAATGGGAAAGAGGGAGAATGCTTAAAGAAAATATGATTTAATACATTAATGACGTGCTTGTAGGCGACCTTCAGGTGCGCTCCTCAGACACGCAAGTCCATCCTATAGTACAGATACGATAGGGCAATAGCTCCCCAATTAAACTGCCTCGTTGCATCTAGATCCTGAAGAGGTGGTAATAGTGCCAAATTTGCATCGTTACCATGATTAGTAAATAAGATAGTCGATAGTAGATAAAAGAGGTAGGCTCGTGCTACCATATCTAAATCTAACTCCTCCAAGCGCTCTTGAGGCATCTCATCATAATTAGAAATAATGCTATCATAATTTACCCTCTTATCGGAGATGGTAGACTCCATCCCGATAGCAGCTCGGAGGCTCGCCTGTAGGCATGTTTGGTCTAGAGTCCTCATCCAATCATCAAAAACAAGTGACTGCCCTCTAAAAGGATGCCCGATAATGGCAGCAAAGTCGACCGGCGTAATCGTCATCTCACACGAACACACAAGAATTCAGACATAAATTCACTCGAATTCACATGAATTCACTCAAATTCACGCAGACTCATGCATTTTTATGTAAAATCACGTTTCACACGTGCATGTTGTTTCAGGCCTAATCACAAAATTTCTAGCCTAGCACTGGCTAAAGTCTTGTTTTCCTGTCAGAAAATTTATTTTCACAGGGACCTCTGAAAGTGGAGTATTTCAGAACTAAAGTCCCTGAGGCACCCAAAGCCATCCTAAGTGGCGCACCCAAGCCGTCCCCTGAGGCATCCAAAGCCTTTCAAAGAAGGTATCATCCAAAGGATAACCTCTCATAGTGGAGCATTTCAGAATAAAATCACCGTTTGATGCATATAGTCCTAGAAGTCGCCGACAACCATCATGGCGCACTTCCTCCACCTTCATGTCCACAGTGACAACCTCCCACAGTGGAGCATTTCAGAACAAAGTTGCCATTCGGCACAGATAGCTGCAGAAGCCGCCAAAAACCACCATGGCGTATCTCCTCCGCCCTTCTTATCCACAGTGACAACCTCCCATAGTGGAAGCATTTCAGAACCAAAGTCCCCCGAGGCACCTAAAGCTCTTCAAAGAAGGCACCATCTAAAGGACAACCTTCCACAGTGAAACATTTCAACAAAGTCACCAACTGGCGCAGATAGTTGCAGAAGTCGCCAACAATTACTATGGCACAATTCGCCGGCCTACTAATCGCCAACTAGCAATCCACATAAAAAAAAAGCCGCTAAAATGTTGTACTTCATCCATCCAAGCCATTTAAAGAACACAAACCAGGTAAGTATTTCTTACTTAAGGGTCTACTTTACACTTTGACAACATCTTGCTCAAAAAACAAAATATCATCAAAGTAGGGGCAAACTATAGACTCTTAAATTTTGCCCCTAAAGGCTCAGTGATGATAAACTGTTTTTCACATAAGTTTGGATCGAGATTCTCGATCATCCTGATTCTCGGACCAATGGTACATGGCTGAGAAAATACATGCGTTTTACCATTTTTTCACTTTTTTGGATTACTGGACATTTTGCGATGAAACCGGGCCCGAGAAGCGTGTAGGGCGCACCCAGCGCACCCAGCGCACTTCTTGATGCACCGCCTTGTTTTATGTCCCACTGGTCCGATTTGGTAAAAGTGGGTTCGACCCTATTTTGGGGTGCACCAATGACATTTTGCCACGTTAGCCCTAAAATAGGGCCACACACCTATATTTGCCTATAAATAGGGTATTATGGAGTGTGCTAAGGAGGATTTTTTGGATACTTGGGAAAACTCTTGCCATTTTAAAACCACTCAAGAATCAAAGAAAACTAGTGTTTATCTTTGATCTAAGTTGTGATTTATTGATTTTCAATCATCCTAAGCCTTATTGATTTTCAATCATCCTAAGCCTTAAAGGATCCATTAAAATTCCAGAAACACATCTATTAAACCTCAATCTCGGATTGTTTGATCTAGAACTCAACCTTTGGGTCTCTTTATCCATCTTAAATAGAACTTTGAGGAAATCTTCAAAAGGTAATACTTGAGAGCCTTTACTTCGTTCCTTCATCTTTTTCCTTCTTCTTTTGGGTGATTGAACATGATTTTTGAGCCTGGTTGTGAACTAATTATTTTTGAATTGTTTTCAAATATTGCTTAATTTCTTTCATGGGTTTGAATTTTATGTTTTTTTTTTCACCAAGCAAGTGGGATTAGAATTGATTTTCATGATTTTTTTTCTTTTTTTTTTTCATGTATTCTTATAACTCCAAAATTTTGGTTTAATTATTATTACTATAATATGTTTATACAATAGTAGCTTATTCTACATGGTTTAAAACTCTTATCCTATATATATAATTTTGAAATAAAAAATATTTTAAAATTGCTAATGTGGTCCCTAGTTTTTTAGCTTTCTATTTTTTCCTTTTTAATAAATTTTTGGATTTTTTTTCTTCTTTTTTTCCTATATATATATATATATATATATATATATATATATATTAAAAAATTCTTTTCTCAAAATAGAAACCACTTTGAAACTATTAAATTTTAAAATTTAAACTTTAAAACTTTTTGAGTTTTTTTTTTATCTCTATCTTTTTATAAATACCCTTGTTCAATAATTTTCTTTCACAATGGCTTTTTTGTTTTATTTCTTTATTGCCTGTTTCAATTATTTTACTTTTTATTTATTTTTTATTTTTGATATATATGTTATTGTTGTAACATCCCTTCCCGGTCCACCCGTGAACCCGAATGAACCGAGCCGAGACGCTATAATCTGGTTGAACCTAAGTCATGTCATGCTGATATCATCCTGTATGCTAAATATTATGTCATGTTGTTGCTTTATACATCATTTATATACAAACATTGATTTAATATATACAAGACATTACACTATTTTTCAAAATGAAATGGGCCCAACTATGTGCCCTGTACATGCCACAGAACCAAAATATCAAAATGAGTAGGTACCCTGAAGACTGGGTCTTCAAAAGATGAACTGCAGCAGTTGTAAAGACGACTCTCTACAGTCCAGACCTAAAACCTGCGAGTTAAAATAGGTAACTCGCTGAGCAAATAAAGCTCAGTGGATATCTCAACTTAATAAGAATTAAATAATTAAGCATGTAAGCACACATATCATTATACTTTCATGGTCTTACCTGGTGTTCATTATGCTGTATGAATTATGCAATTTTTATTAAACATCGTATAATTTATAAATAACACAATTTCATAACTGTATAGCTCCATAAGGTTACAGTGAAACCAAAGTGATAAGAAGGACTGTATGAAACTGGATGAATACTGTATGGTTGGGCTGCTATGACCCGTATATAAATCATATCCACTCAACGACCTATAACCGGAGTACCAAACTATATGGGACGCAGATCTACTATCCTATGTCGCGACGTAACTTTATCTACGTGGTTTCTAACCTCAGTGGAGCATATTATCATAAAATGCATAAACCATACTGTTTACCTGTATGCTGTCTCATTCTATACTAAACCCTAGACCCTAAACCCTAAACCTGTATACTGTCTCATTAGGGTACAAATATGTCTTCTAATACCTCTCTGAAATATGTTGGTAAAGTAGTCAAATATTGAATTAAAGTAGCAACTTTCAGTCTGCCCAGCTGTTGGTTTCCAGCCTGCACAGTTTGTACTATTTTGGTCATATCTCTAAATTTATAAGGCCAATTTAGGTGATTCTAAATTCTATGGTTAGCTAACACATTAGGGTACAAATATGTCTTCTACCACCTCTCTGAAATATGTTTGTAAAGTAGTCAAATATTGAATTAAATTAGTAACTTTCAGTCTACCCAGCTGTTGGTTTCCAGCCTGAACAGTTTGTACCATTTTGGTCATATCTCTCAATTTATAAGGCCCATTTAGGTGATTCTAAATTCTATGGTTAGATAACACATTAGGGTACAAATATGTCTTCTACCACCTCTCTGAAATATGTTGGTAAAGTAGTCAAATATTGAATTAAATTAGCAACTTTCAGTCTGCCCAGCTGTTGGTTTCCAGCCTGCACAGTTTGTACCATTTTGGTCATATCTCTCAATTTATAAGGCCATTTAGGTGATTCTAAATTCTATGGTTAGATAACACATTAGGGTACAAATATGTCTTCTATCACCTCTGTGAAATATGTTGGTAAAGAAATCAAATATTGAATTAAAGTAGCAACTTCCAGTCTGCCCAGCTGTTGGTTTCCAGCCTGCACAGTTTGTACCATTTTGGTCATATCTCTTAATTTATAAGGCCAAATTAGGTGATTATAAAAGGTACAAATATTTCTTCTATGACATCTCTGAAATATGTTGGTAAAGTAGTCAAATATTGAGCTAAAGTAGCACCTTCCAGTCTGCCCAGATTTTGATTTCTAGCCTGCACAGTTTATACTATTTGGGCATATCTTTCAATTTATAAGTCCAATTTATGTGATTCCAAAGCTAATAGACAGCTAAAACATAAAGCAATAAATAACTCTTCTATATCACTTCCTAATTCCATCGGTAAACAGGTTCAAATTCAGATTGAAGTTACTGGTCAGTTTTCCAACAAACCTGTTTCAGCATGAAATCAATATCCAATTCATTTATTCAATGCATCCCATGCTTAATCAACCTTCTCAAACCTATTACTCAACATTCAGCAACATATCTTATCACTGTCATTAGACTACACATATTCTCATGCAAGAAAATTTGTTAAACTAAAAGAGATATCAAACCTTCAAGCAAAAAGCTTTAAACCTTCTTCTTAGCTTCCTTTTTCTTCTCACTTTGAGCTCACCTCTCCTATACATAATAACATCTTATTAATCATCCAAATCTCCCTAAATTATGCAAAATTATGCAATTTAAGAAATTCAACTTACTTGGATAGAGATATAGGTTGAATTTGATGCTTGAAAGGTTGAATATTAAGATAGAAAATGGAGGAAGATTTAGGAGAAGATGGAGAAGGTAAAGTGAAGGAAGAAGACAAAGGAGAAGATGGAGAAGGTAAAATGAAGGAAGAAGACAAAGGAGAAGATGGAGAAGGTAAAGTGAATGGAATTTTCGAGTAACCTTCAAATATATCTTCTAGTATATTAAAAAATTACCAAATAGTACATAAATTTTCAATATTTTACCATTTAATACCTAAACTTTATACTTTATTTCAATTAGGTTCTAATCCTTATACTTTTATTTCAATTGAGTCTACATCTTTATGTTTTATTCAATTAAGTCCAATTCTTTTATTTATTTAATTTTTATGGCTCGAACCGGGTTCTGATTCGTTCCAACTCGACTCGACTCGCTAAATGCAATGACTTGATTCAGTAGGATGTCATAAATGTTGTTTTCAGATTTTAAATAGTCGAAGCATGATAATATTAACTTTCTTATCCAGATGTATCACTATCTTTTCCGACTGAGGTAATTAACTCTCTAATCTCTTTTTTCATTCTTTTTCTTTTTCTGTTTATGGAATGAACTTTGCATGGATTTCTCTGTTGTTTTATTTATTTGCAGGTCATGTCCTTTGTATTTGAAAATTCAATAGAGGACACGCAAACTCAATATTAAGTAGTTACTTTGTACCTTTTTAAAAAAATAATATTTTATCTTCTTAATTTTTATATTTTGGAGTGTGGCATTTTAAAGATTTTGATATTTTTGGTTCTTATTTATTTAGTCTCATATAATTATTGTTTATTATTTAGAAGTATAAGCATTCTTTCATAAAAAATAATAAGTATAAGCATTCTATTCTTTTTAAGAAATTATTGAAATTTTTTTTTACTATTTAACTGGATATTGTGGTTATATATATATACCTACCTAAAACTTAGGTCTTTAAAAATTTCAAATTCAAACTTTTTAAATAAAAATATAGAAATAAATAGTTAGACTTTGTTTTGTATAAAACTTTCTATTTTTAATCTATTTAAGTTCTATATATTAAATTAAAACTAAAATAACTTTTTATTTGGAATTATTATATATTAATATTTAATTTTTTAATTTTTCTATATTTTTCCATTTTTTTAATAACTAGTTAGCTTAAATTTAAGGGGAAAAACCAGAAACTTTCATAGAAAAAAGGAAGCTTTAGGGGCTTCTACAAAAGACCAAATGCAAGATAGAACCTCTTCCACCCAAATAAGTTCTTCTTCCTCAAAAAGAGAAACTGACTTAGCTAAATTATGGGCCACCATATTGCCCACCCTACGAGTATGACATAAACTAAAAGAGAGAAAAGAATCAGCAATATTAAGCAAATTCAAAAAACGTGTGCCAAGCTCATTTCCTGGAAAGGACTTGGTTTTCAAAGCCTGAACCACCAAACGACAGTCAAGCTCTAAACTAATAGAGGAAAGACACGGCTCCTTCACTCTTTGCAACGCATAAATGGCTACTTCACATTCAAACTCAACCGGTTCTAGAAGACCTACAAGTTTTCTTGCTTCCATTGCCAACAGGTCTCCCATGTTATCTCGAGCTATAAAACTCAATCCAACCTCAGTGACATGTGAGAAGATGGCTGCACCTGCATTCACCTTGACCCAGCCCGAAACTGGAGGGAGCCAAAAAATCGATCCCGTGGAACTGCTTGAGATGGAGAACTGATACCATTCAAAAGTTGAAATTCAGACCATGTGGAGACAGGTCGGCCAATGACTTGAGTCTCAAGCATCCTAATATTTTGAAAAATCAAAAGATTTCTAGAACGCCAAACTGCCCAAAGAAGCATAAATAGAAGCTCTATTTGCTCTTTTTTCATCCTATAACATGAGATAGAATCCATTCAAAAACTGAGGTGTCTTGAACATCTACCGATAAACTCAGGGGGGACATATACCATATTCTTTGAGCAGCTGTGCATGAAATGAAAATGTGAAAATCAGTCTCAACATCCATACCACATATCTGACAAATCTCATCAACCTGAACATTTCTTCTGTTTATTGCCAGTTTAATGGGTAGCTAAGAAAAACAAGTTTTGTATACCAAATTCTTAACTTTAGGAGGAATTTTTGGCTTCCAAATAAATTGCATTATATGAAGTTTGGCTAGAAGAGCTGTTACCTGAGTCCCGATCTATAGCATTTAACGCAAAGAAAATAGGTTGACTGAACTGTAAAATTACTAAGTTTTGTATGCGGCCAAATAAGGATATCTCTTTCCGGTCGACAGCTAAGAGGGATTTGTAAACTTTCCTTAGCTTCAAAAGGAAGAAAAATGGATCGAACTAAATCAGTGTTTCAAGCAAGAGAATCCGGCACAACAAGGTGTCTGACCATATCATTTTTGTCAAGAATGCGAGGGGGAGACCAAGGTCGGAAACCATTCTGATGCGGTAGCCAATTATCATTCCATATGCAGATCGATGCTTCATTACAAATAAGCCAGCTAGACCCCTTGTCTATCAACCATCACGCTTCCATTAAACTCCTCCAGGTGTAGCTAGGCTGAAAACCAATATTAGCTTCAGAAAAAGAACAGAAAATACCTGGCTTTGAGCATTCGAAATAATAGGGAATCTCCACTGGTGTAGAGCCTCCAACATTGCTTTGCTTTGCTAGCATTTTATTATATGAACTTAAATTTATTTATTAAAAAAAAAAGACAATTATATCTATAGTTTATTCTACATGGATTAAAACTCCTATTAATTCTAACAACAAACCTTGCAAGCCTACAATGTGGACCGAGGCTTGTGCTGGATTATCAAGGACCAATATAATTAAAGCTGACCATTTGACCATTTAAAAGCATACTAGTCCTTATCCATGAAAAAAGTTTACAGAATTTGGTGGCACCATTCATTAGTGACCATTCAAGATTTGGCATTTCTCTCTCAAGATTTTGTATGTAAATATGTTTTTTTGCAGAAAAAAAAAAAGTTCCAAGTGAGTGGTGAGTACAGATTCTTTCTGTTAACTTTTTTTGCTTGAATATTCTCAGCTTTTTAACTCTATGATGAATTAAAAGTAAATTGGTTTTAACGCTCCATTTGATATAAATGAATTCAAAATATGAAATTCATTTGTGAATAAATTTTCATATTTGGTATGATTAGTTTAAGATATAAATACCAATTATATTTATGTGATGCTATATAAATTTTTTTATTTTAATTAAAATAAATGTATAAAATAAAAAATTAATAAAATTATTGCATTTAATTTAGTGACAATAAATATATATTTTACTTGAATCTCTCTCCCTAGTAGTAAAAAAAATTAGAACATATTAAAATAAAAGATGAAAAATATTAAAATAAAAAACACAATAAAAATAAAATATTTTTTTTAAAAATAAATTTTTAAATGATTTTGGTCAATTTTGACAAATTAAATAAATAAAAAATTGAAAAATTGACTTTGTGAAAGGAGGAAGTTAGTTTTGTTATAAAAAGTCTGCTTAGTTTCATTTGGAAGTTGCATATCTCGTCTTATTACGTCTCCTCCCTATTATTGCTGCTACTGCTGCTTAATATCTATCTTCCTTACAAACTTCCCTTTTTTTTTTTTTTTTTTTTGGCAGCCATGGATATCAGTCATAATTCATGGTTAAACCTCTGTGTTTTTGTTATATTCTTCTCTCTCAATTTCAATCTCTCTCTTTCAGCTGATAGAATCACTGCAAACCAATCTCTCTCTGGTGACCAAATCATTATCTCTAATGGAGGTACCTTCACACTGGGCTTCTTTAAACCAGGTAATACCTCAAAATACTACATAGGCATGTGGTACAATAAAATATCGCAGCGAACTATAGTTTGGGTAGCAAATAGAGAAACACCAGTTTCTGATAGATATTCTTCAGAGTTAGCAATTTCAAATGGTAATTTAGTTCTTTTAAATGAGTCCAAAATTCCAATTTGGTCTACAAATTTGAAATCTAATACTTCGAAGTCTTTAGAAGCCATACTTCTTGATGATGGGAATTTTATTTTAAATGGATCTGTTTCGAAAGAGCCATTATGGCAAAGTTTTGATCATCCAGCTGACACATGGCTTCCTGGTGCCAAAGTTGGATTGAACAAAGTTACTAGAGAAAACACACGTTTAGTTTCATGGAAGAGTAAAGAAGATCCTGCACCAGGTCTGTTTTCTTTTGAGCTAGACCCAAATGGATCTAGTCAATGTTATGTTCTTTTGAATAATACCAAAGTTATTTGGAGTAGTGGAACTTGGAATGGGCAAACCTTTACCTTAATTCCAAAATTTATGTTGAATTATATTTACAATTTCAGTTATGTAAATAATGCAAATGAGAACTATTTTAAATATTCTTTGTACGGTAATTATGCTATATACCGATTTGTGATGGATATTCGAGGGCAGATTCAACGGCAGTCTTGGTCTGAACCTTCTAAGCAATGGCAATTGTTTTGGGCTGAACCAAGAGTGCAATGTGAGGATTATGCTTACTGTGGCGCGTTTGGTAGCTGCAATATTAATTCGAAACGTCTCTGTCATTGTTTGACTGGTTTTGATCCTAAGTCAGGAGATGATTGGAATTCAGAGTTTTATTCTGGTGGGTGTGTTAGGAGGATGAGTCTGCAGTGTGGGAATTCTAGCCTGGTTAATGGCAAGGGAGATGGGTTTTTGGCTAGTTATAATATGATATTGCCTGAAAATTCAGAGACGGTGGCAGTTGGAAGTGGTGAAAAATGTGAATTGCGTTGCTCGAATGACTGCCATTGTACTGCTTATGCTTATGAAAACTACCAGTGTTTGATTTGGATTGGAGATCTTTTAGATGTAAAACAGGTTGCAGATGGTGATCCTAGTGGAAAAACACTCCATGTTAGGCTTGCAGCTTCTGAGTTTTCAAGTTCTAAGAATAACAAGGGAGTAATTATTGGGGCGGTTGTGGGCTTGGTAGCAGTTGTTGGTGTTGGCCTTGTTATATTTTTAATTTTCAGAAGGAAGAGAAGACGCAAATTGGGTAAAACCGTAACGGGTTCACTGATTGCTTTTCGGTATAGAGAGTTACAAAATGCAACAAAGAATTTCTCGGAGAAATTAGGTAAAGGAGGTTTTGGTTCTGTTTACAAAGGGACATTGCCAGATTCAAGCGTCATTGCTGTAAAGAAGCTTGAAAGCATTAGTCAAGGTGAGAAGCAGTTTCGTGCAGAAGTCAACACAGTTGGGAGTATCCAACATGTCAATCTAGTTGGCCTTCGTGGGTTTTGCTCTGAAGGAACTAAAAAACTGCTGGTTTATGATTATATGCCTAATGGTTCACTTGACTTCCATATATTCCGTGAAAAGACGTTGGGCTGGAATAACAGATACAGTGTTGCTTTAGAGACGGCAAGAGGATTAGCTTATCTTCATGATAAATGCAGAGACTGCATTATACACTGCGATATAAAGGCAGAAAATATCCTTTTAGATGCTGAAATGCGCCCAAAAGTGGCAGATTTTGGACTGGCAAAGCTTGTGGGGCGAGACTTTAGCAGAGTACTCACATCAATAAGAGGCACAAGAGGTTATCTTGCACCAGAATGGCTTTCAGGAGTGCCTATAACGGCTAAGGTTGATGTATACAGTTTCGGAATGATGCTTTTCGAACTTGTATCGGGGAGGAGAAACTCTCAGCGACCTGAAGACAGAGAAGTGAAGTTCTTCCCAACTTGGGTTGCTAGGCAAATAACTGAAGGTGGTGATATCCTTAGACTATTGGATCCAAGATTAGATGGCAATGCCGATTTGGATAAGCTAATAAGAGTCTGCAAAGTTGCTTGCTGGTGTATCCAAGATGATGAAACCCAAAGACCATCAATGGGACAAGTAGTTCAGATTCTTGAGGGAGTCTTGAATGTGAATCTGCCTCCAATTCCAAGATCTCTCGCGGAGTTTTTTGATGACTCCTGCACAGAATCTTCTTCTAGCTTGAGTATCCAGTCACAATCACAAACACAAAGCCGCAACCCAATGGCTTCCTCCCAGGCCACGAGCGGCAAATCATCAGTTCCAAGTCTTAGTGATTCTACTTTCGCATAGTATATAAAGATAGAGCGTAAAGAAATTGTAATAGTCAGTTTTACTTTTCCTTTTCTGTTGACATGGATACTACTAGTCAGTTGTTGTTTCTTGGATGATAAAATAGCTATCTATTTTAGGACTATAACATTTATAAAAGTCAGCTGCAAATTTTGAATTTGGAACTCAATTTCGACCACAAGAATGGCTTCTTGCATCGTGGTTGGCATTCTTTTGCTGGCATCATTTTGACTAGGGGGTGTGCAAACCTTCTGTTTTGCAGAACCCAGCAAAAGAAGAAGGAAAGGAGGCTGAAAATCTGGAGTAGTAATATAACGCTGAGGAAAATCAAGAATAATTGGCAAAAAATTAAATAAAAATCTAAACCTCATTTTTATCTTGAGCTCAGTGGGGGAGATTCTACCACAACTCTAATTTGATTTTCACTTGCTCATTAAGGAGAGTTCAATTATAAAACTAAGAAAAAGACTACTACACCGATGTGGGACAAAGTCCCTTTTTGATATACACTACAACAAAACAAGCCTTGGATTCTAAGTTTACAGATCAAGGATTTGGGGTTTACTAAATACTTTTTGGTATTGAGATAGCTAGATCCACAACTGGCACACTTTTATCTCAGCGGAAGTTTGTGTTGGATTTGGTCAAAGAAGTAGGCCTTCAAGATGCTAAGTCCTCTTCTGTTCCTTTGTCTAAGGTTGTAAGCTTACCTTGGATGATGGACCCTTATTGGAAGATCCTAATCAGTATAGGAGACTCGTTGGCAAGCTCCTCTATCTTACTTTGACTAGACTTCATATCAGCTATTCAGTACAGCATTTAAGTCAGTTCATGGCTTCACATGTAAATAAATGGAACTATAGGGCTAGTAAAGGAAAGCCGAGTTGTCGTCTAATTAATTAGATGTAAATACTAGCCTTCGATACTACTGTACTTCAACCTTTTTCATTGAATAACAATTCAATATATGATTATTAACTATTTTGGATAACTGTAAAAAACGCAGAGTTGTATATATGTCCGTGCGCACGAATGTATGTGAATATATATATATATATATATACTGTTCTTTTCATACGTGGCCGTTTATTTGACGGCTATTGTCAGCCACAAAAATTTCATGTCTTTGAATAAATCTGATTGCTTAGATATTAGCAACAAAAAAAAAAAAAAAAAAAAAAAATTAAGCTCCTTAAAGAAAATCTAAGAAGATACAATACTTAGATGGTCAAAGATTTGTTATCTCTCATTAAAAGGAAGAAAAACGCATTAAAGGCAAAAATAAGTATTTGCAAAAAAAAAAAAAAAAAAAAAAAAAAAAAAAAAAAAAAAAAACAAAATAAGTAAATATACGAGACAGGAATGAGAAAACAAAGTATCTACGTTATTGAAAAAATAAATTAAATAAAAGAACGAGAAAGAAACAACTGCTGATAAAATACGAATGGAAATTTAATTTGGCCCATAGTTCCAGTAACCAAAATACTAAAAAAAAAAAAGAAAAATTTAAGAAATAAAGGATAAAATAAACCAAGACATAATACGACTAAGAAAATGAAAATGCATGAAGCCAAAACAAAAAGGAAGGAAAAAAGGGTTTCTTTCAAGCAATCCTTCCATTAGGACTCTTCTCCTTTTACCTTTTACACTCTTTTCTCTATGGCGTATTCCAATGAACTAATATTTGTTCAGAGCCTGCCCAGAAAATATAACCAAACTGATATAAAAATTATTGCACAGAGCTTTCCCCAAAATATTGTCACTGTAAGACTAAAAAGGACCAAATATATCCCCATGTCTTTCTTCTCTTCATTTGGTCTTATTATATTATTCTTTTTGCTGTTTGGCTCTGATATTAATGAAGATGAAGATGAAGATGACGAAGACGACTCTATATTTGATTTTATCTCTTCATTTTTATTAAAGGAAGACGAACTATGCTTTGATTCGTATAAATCTTCGCTTAAAGATCTTCCATCACGAACCCGCTTGGACTGAAAACAAAGGAAACAATATAGAATAGCCTCAATATGTGAATTAATAGTTTTTTTTTTAATTTTTAATTTTCTTTAGGAGTAAATATGACCATAGTATGAAATTTTAAATAAATTTGATTGAAATTTTATGAAAATTTATATAAAAAATGTTTATTCAATTTTTCGCTAGGTATCTAATTTTTTATAATTCATGGAATTAAAAATATTAATTTTAGTTATGTGGATTTACACATCTCTAGTCTCTTGTTTGATATAAAGATTAAATAAATGAATCAAAACTTATTCTTTAAATTATAAAAAACTTTTTAGAACCCTGCATTTGATAAAAAATATTATTCGTTCGAATTTTAAATAAGAAATTTGAACAATAAAATTTAAGTCTTTCATAGTTTTATCAAATTAGTTGAGAAAATAAAATTAAAATTTGTGGAATTAATAAGCTTCATCATATTTTCAAAAAAAAAAAAAAAAAATCATCGTGGCATCAATTTCATCATTTAAAAAAACAGAGCTTTCACATGATATGAATTTCTTGAATTCATCCCTTTTTTTTATTAATGATGAAGTTTAAACTACTTATTTTATTATACCCATATTTTTTTTTTAATCAAATGATAAAACATGAAATTTAAATTCTACGGATTCTTTGAAAATCCCATTAGACCACTACTTATATGAAATTTTGGAAGATGAGAGAATTTCAAAAAACTATTCTTTTTAGCAAAATAAATAATAGAATTTCACAAACTACATGCATTGTCCTATTAAATTCTCTAATGGAAACATTGCTTTATAGCAAATAAAACCTAACCAAAACGATTAAATATATATAAGGTAGTAAAAGAGAAGTGAATAGAACTAACCAATATAATTTCAAACAGAACAGCTTTGATTGCTCGAGAGAAGGAAGTCTTTCTTGGAGGATGAAGAATCAAAGAATTGTCAGCTGAAGTGGTTGATGATGATGAACTCTTTGACCTTGGCTTCTTCATTTCCCCTTTCCTACTTTTAATGCCAACAATTGTTAAAGAAGAAGGATTTTGGGATCTTTTAACAGCACTTTCAGAGTCGAGCATCACCTCGTCGACTGGTCGGAAACACAGCAAGAACTTGTTTCTTGAAACGTTCTTCATAATCAATTGAAGAAGTTGAGTTTCAAAGTCATTAAAGAAATTAATGAGTTTAATTAGTGATTGTGTTTTTGAAGGTTACACTTTCATGAGTATGTTTAAAATATGGTATTTTTCTTTCTTGGTTTGAACGAGGAGCAAAAGAAATCAATGGGAAGTGCTTTATTTTATATTGTTTTGTTTTGTCTTTTGGAATGAGAGTTGGAGGCCGGCATGACATGAATTGGGACTTGGGAGACTATTTCAATGCTAGTGGACTATCATTTTATTTTATTTTTGATATTTTTATCGATTTTACTCTAATTTCGAGATTTTTTAGAAATAGCATATTCAATTTCAATTAAAGAAAAAATTATAAATAAAAAAAGAATTGATGATTGGTCATCTCTAACCATGGGTTAAACATAATTCGCCATACGTATCAACTAAAACACACCGTTTTAGTTAAAACACTTTCATGTAAACAAGATCTTTACAACTAGAGATATATCAATAACTAGCCATGTAAATATGTGATGCTCAAATTGCATTATTGTGAATGGGTGATTTTTTAGAAAATTATTGTGATTTATATTTATATTCTTTTAAATTTAAATAATTTATTTATGTATTTTGATTAAATGATAAAATGTGAAATTATATATTCATTTTGAAATTATCAAGTAATAAATTGAAATATTTATTAGCACAATAAATTATCGTAATTAAATAATTGTAATTCAATTGATATAATTAATTTTTTTAAAATTCTCATATATTCATATTTAAATACTTATTAATATTTTATAATGAAATAAGGTATAAGAAGAAAAATATTTGTGTGCATACAAGCTGACTCTTCAGATTTTTTGTTTATTTTTCACATTTCTCATCAACAAAAATAACCTTAAAATTTTCAAAAAAAAAGAAAAAAAAACCTTGAACAATTAAAATATAATATGTCAAACGAATAACTAAAAGTGAAATTCTAAAATACCTTTATCTTCCTTCTTTTCCTTTGATTTTCATTTTTCACAAAGACTTCAGATATGCAGAGGAATATCGCCGCTGCTTAGAGTTTGTCTATTGAACAACTTATGAGCTAGCGGATCAAATAACTTTTCGGCATCCACGTTAAATAAAACGAAAGTGTTTCTGATTTATTCTTAACTTTAATATTTTGTATCTATAATTTAACAAAATCACATCTATCATTTAATAAAAACAAAATGAAAATATTTATAATAAGAAAGAAGGGCAAAAGATGCAACTAAAATCTCATTTATAGAAGTAAGATTTTAGACAACATCATCTCTAGTATTGTTAGACTCACTGCAGAAAGACTACCACGTATTGATTCAATAAATGGATGGAAAAAGCAAATGCATAGGAAGAAACACAAATCATATTGAGCTATATATGATACTCCCTTGCTCCACTCATTTTTTTTTAAAGAATTAAGAAAATTATTGGAATATATTGATTTTTTAAAAATATACAGTAAAATGCCTAAATTACCCTTCTTAGAATTAAAAGTTTTTTACTTAATTTTATTATAAAATCAATATTAATTTTATCTCGTATTATTAAAGTACTTCCATTTCATTTTTCATGTCTTTTGATATAATGAAAAACTCTTAGTTGGATGTAGTCAAAATTTTAATTTAACTGTAATTAAAATAATGATAAAAAAGAGAAAAATAAATGTAAATATAAAAATAAATTATACCAAATAAATATAGATAAAATTGAAAAGAAAAATACTAATATACTCATAAAATTCTAAATAAACACTTAAAGCCAAAAATGTTTATTTTTTGCTATTAAAGTTCAACGGCGGGAGTACCAATAAACCAAAAGTTATATTTATGAAATCCATGTCATAAATGATGAGAAGAAAATCAAAGGTGTAATATTGATATCAAATCTAACTTAAAATTTAGTTATCATTACAAAATCTGACTCTTTTGCCTATTAATTAAAGTATAATAAATAATTCAAAATGAAAGTGAAAGATAGAAAGTTAATATAATTAAATTTTTTTGATAGTAAGTTAATATAATTAAATAAAGCTAGCTTATTAACGTTAGTTTATTATTAAAAATTACTATACATAAAAATTCAA
Organism: Jatropha curcas; assembly: GCF_041381405.1. Lineage (NCBI taxonomy): Eukaryota > Viridiplantae > Streptophyta > Magnoliopsida > Malpighiales > Euphorbiaceae > Jatropha > Jatropha curcas. The sequence goes on from NC_143153.1 coordinate 11,137,381, forward strand.
AAAAAATATTAAAATTAAATATCATTGATATTCATGCATAATAACTAAAATTAATATTAGAAAAACATAAAATTTTAAAAACTATTGAAGATTATTATCCATAAAAACTCACAAAAATGTTAAAATCAAAATATTTTAATATTATTGCATAATAACTAAATATAATATTAGAAAAATAGAAACTAAAAACTATAAAAAATAATTAATCAAATAACTAAAATTTAGAGAAATTGAAAGATTACTTTATATCATAAATCTAACTCTTTTGAGAAAAACAAAATAGAAAATGAAATGAAAGATAGAAAGTTTTTCTTTTTTTTGAGAAAAATAACAAAAATATAATAAACTGAATGAAATTTTGTCAACAGAAACAAATTGCTCTGTGGAACGGGATAACCTCCTCCATCCACAGAATATCATCTAAAGAATTAAAAGCTAGGCTAGATAGCTCGTGAGCCACTCTATCTATAGCTCTAGTATGGGTACATCTAAAATTGTCAGCAGTTTTAGCTAACAGATCAGTATTTAATACCCTGGTTCCAAAATCAGAAGTAGGAAATTGATGAGAAGTGATATGCTGGGCCAATAAGATAGAGTCTGTGGTTAAGAGTTATTTTATTATTAAAACTTACTATGCTTAAAAACTTCAAAAAACATTATATTCAAATGCACTTTAAAAACCCCAAAAATGATTTATTAAATCTTAATATAAATGAAACTCTAAAAATATTAAAATAATATATTACTAATATTATTGCATAGAAAAATAACAAATGCACTTTAAAATTGCACAACTAAAATTACTGGCAAAAGAAATTAAAAGGTCACTTAAGATCATTTCAAGTTAAAAAAAAAAGTACAAAATTAATTACATAATAAGTAAATTTAAATTCAAATAACTAAAAAATTTATTACATTATAACTAAAATTAATATTAATAAATAAAAAATATTAAAAAATAACAATAAAAAAATACTGAAACAATAGAGCTCCATACAAGATTTAAAAACATCTCCTTTTTTATATATATATATATATAACCGTATTTTTGTAACTCCATTATTTAATAAAATTACTTAATATTTATGAAATGGAAAAAAAGGTGAAATGTCACATCAACACTTGTATATTCTAACTAGTCGTTGTTTCGTGCATCGCGCACGAGTATATTTAGATAAGTAATCTCATTATGAAATAGAAAAAATAAAATAAAAATTTCAAATAAGACATAAATATAGATACATATAACATTTTCAAATAAATATTAGTTTTTAAAATAAAATTATTCAATATAATTTTGTAATATTTATATAATAAAATTAAAATTTAAATGTTGAGAATTGCATTTTGAATATAAATAATTGAACATTTGAATTCTTTTTAATATATTAAGTGTTTTTTTATTTAACTTGATTAACATAATTTAAAAATTTTTGTTTTTGCTACTATGAAATTTCTAAAAAGTAGTATTTCAAAATGATATTGTAAGTGGTCAAAAATATAGAAAAACAAAGAATAATATTCAAATATAGATAATTATTCTATAAATAATTATTAATATTTAAATTAGAAATACATCCAATCAAATGTAGAAAAAATAAAGAAAAAAATTTAAAACTTTAATATAGATACATAATTTCACTTTTCATAAAAATATTTTAGGGCCTCCATTAAATGATTAAAATTTAAATTTGTATTTATATTTATTATTGGAGTTAATTTTTGAATTAATTTTATGTGCTGTATATTTGATGATTTTAAAAATTAATTTTAGATTTCTATTTTTTAAAATTTCAATGTCATAATTATCTAAATATAATTATTTTAAATATAACATTTAAATAAGATAAAAAAAAAACTCAATTTTTTTTAAAGTCAAGCGTTCTCTTTTTATGAATTTTTTTTATTTTTAGGATTTTGATTGGATCTTGATTTTTCTTTTTCTTGGTACAAAGATCTTGAGTATTTTTTAATGTTTATCTGCAAGAAAAAATTTAAGAAAATTTAAAAGCCTAATTATCTTTAAAAAATTAAAAACGAAAACAATAATATTAAATAGAAAATTTTCAAATTTTATTATTATTATTATCATCATCATCATCTAAAATAATTAGAATTTTTCCGGCTGAGAATGAAGAAATCTCTTAAGAATCACCTACCTCTGTTGTCAGATCAGTGAATGATGATGGACATTCATTTGAATTTCTCTATGGTTAACATGCGTTGCAATTTTACAACTGAAAGTTTACTTGCAAATGAAACAACAATATTGTCTTTATTTGGTGTAGTGGCTTTTGTAAATTATTAGATGATCCGTCTGCTTATTGAAAATGTGACATTGGCTGTCTCAGTTGAGGTGAGTGATCCAAATGTAGAGAAAACATTAAGCAGGCTGGAAGGGATACAAAAAGCATACAGTTTGTCAAGCTGTCCTGTGACATTAAATGTCGTTTTCTTTTTTTTTTGGTTTGGCTGACATTTTTCTCACATAAAAAATATCTATAATTAAAGAAATTAGACAAAACAACTTTTAATTCTCTACTTCAAACAGAAGTTTACATGACCATATTCATCTTTCAGTATTGAATCATTATCATTTTTCTTAAATTTTGCTGGGGAAAAAAAAATCCCAAATGATTGAATTGAGTTTTTCAGCAATTAAAATCTGTAGAAAGATTATAATATGAATGTATCTTATTAGCGTATATTTGAATGAAGTACACAAAATACCTTCGGCTTGTTATAACACACTGCTTTTTCCTGACATATATCTAAAGAAAGCCAATCATACCCAGCAGTTTCATTCAAGCATGTCCTTTGGAAGAAGAAAAGAGAAGTACTTCACTTAGCCTCTCTCTTGATATTATGTCTTTAAACCTGAAAAAACAGAGGTTAATGTCATCCCCTCTTTAAGAATATAAGCATCGTAATGTGTTGCAATTCACCACAGTTGGAATTACGTTGTCAATTAGCTATGGAGGTGTCATGATCCAAACCGTGGGCCAGACCGGTACTAGGGCCCAGGTAAATTTAAGATCCCGAGGTCCATAGTAAGCCTGATTTATGAAAATCCATTTCTTTCAGAAATTAACACCATGAACAATAGGCCCATATTTCGACATTATTCAGTTAATCTGTCAAATTATATCTCTGGCGTAGCTTCAACATTTCAATTAATTCATAGCTCATGCCAATAACTTTTCTTTTATACCTTTAACGTCATTCATAATATGGGCAAACTGATCCATTTGTACTTTGAGAGAAGCAATTAGAAAATTTCCACAGGTTTATCAAGCAACATACTAATAATTCTTACATGATAAATTGTAATACATGACTCCCTAACTGCGGAGCTCAGTAAGTAGATGTGGATACACTTTTATACATAATACTATATATTCAAATATTATAAAAAACTAGTAATTACTATTATAACTCTGCGAAGAAGAAAGCAAAGTTTATCTGAACTAGCACAGTGTCTATCTCGTGGGAAAAATTTAAGGGATGAGTTTCACAAACTCAATGACTAATAATAAATAATAGATAACTCAAACAATCACACATGATGCTTTCCACATTATTATGATGAACACTCACCCAATCAAGCACAAGTTACAACATCAACATTCATAAATAATACCACCTTCAAGTAACCACATCCAATGGAGATTGGTCAGTGGTGTCATTATTTTTTTTTCATTCCACAAGAAATCTGTTAATCATATATCACGATAAAGGAACCCATCCCTTCATCGGGGCACGAGGAGTCCGTCCCCCAACTATGAGCCGAGGAGCCAATCCCCATATGACCGAACTGGTCTATTCCTCACTTGACCAGTCCTTACATTATTTTTCCATTCTCTTCTTCTTTTCCATTACCATCAAGAGGTCACCCTGTGGTTGTGATATCCCGACTGTGGGACATAGGGATGAATCGAATCATATATCGAAAAGGGAAAAACTAATCAACAGAGGCGCATTTTGATGAAATGGCTTGGAGAGTTGGAAGAACTCCAAGGTTAAGCATGCTCGCTTAATGGAAATCCTAAGATAGGTGACCACCTAGGAAGTTCCCCATTTCACCTGCGGGACAAAACCGTGCAAATCCTGCCAATTTAGTATGGGATGGATTCGGCTTGATCCAAAGCGGACAATTCCTCTAGTGGTTGGAGTTGGATATGAGAGTTGGTATCAGAGCCGGACGCCATCCAGTAGATGTATGGTTCAAGGATGAACTACATGAAAGCTGGTGGGCCTGTGATATGCCGACTGTAGGACACAGGAATAAATCGAATCATATATCGAAAATGGAGAAACTAATCAACAGAGACGCCTTTTGGTGAAATGGCTTAGAGAGTTGGAAGAACTCCAAGGTTAACCGTGCTTGGGATGGATTTGGCTTGATCCAAAGCAGAATTCCTCTAGTGGTTGGAGGCAGGCGTAACAGTGGCTTTGTATCTCGACCCACTTTATTCCAATTCTATACACAAAGAAAGCATAGTATGATCACATCGCGAGTAATTCAAACAATTCATTCAATATAATAAATCATATTGATAATTGAACATCAGTGTAATCATAGGTATATGATTATATAACATTTGTATGAATATAATATTATACTTATATGGTAGATAATGATAATAATAATTATATTTCAACGATATTATATTAATATATGAAGATAAAAGCTGAGTACTGAATATATTTGGATAGTATAGGTTATATTATATTTTAACGATATGCTGTGCATGAGTGTAATCATGGGTATATAATTATATAACATTTGTATGATTATAATATTATACTTATATGGTAGATAACGATAATAATAATTATATTTCAATGATATTATATTAATATATGAAGATAAGAGCTGAGTACTGAGTATATTTGGATAGTATAGGTTGAGTGATGCATGTATGCAGATAATGGTATACACCATTTATTATTACTCACAGTGATAAAAGAATAAGCAAGCCTTTATTTGGATTTGACTAGCAAGAGCGATAGACAAACTCAGACGATCTAGATAAAACACAAATATAAAAGAAAGACTGCATTAAACAGATGACATTCCTTAAATAATAATTAAGCTAACATATATCTGGTTAGATATTGGACTGCTTTAATTAATCTAAATCTTGTTAATGTTTTTGATAGTATTTTCCCTCAAATTGAACTTTCTATTTGTTCAAGTATTAGCTATTTAATACACTTATCGATTATTACTCGCACAACCCATCCATCAGGCAATCAATAATCCAATCATCACAAGTAATAATTTTACGTCCAACTCATAGCTCATAGATTAAAATAACCTTTGATTTAATCCCGATACATCCTCAAATATTTTTACTTCATCTCAAAATAATCTACTTCCTTAACCAGTCATCAACTAATAAATCTCTTATACACACAATATAAAGAATCCTTTACTTAATTAACTTTACTCGAATTATATGATTCTTTAATTAAATCCGGATTGATTACTAAAACTAATACTCCTTTAGCTTATCATTTTAATTCATATAATATAATTCTAATTTCAAAATAATTGATACTCATCCAACAATGAGTTTCTTTTTAACTTAAATCGCTTTTCGTCCTCAATATGATTTGTATAACACTTAAGTATCTAATTTGCTTTCTTGTTTAGTCTATAGTCCTTAATAATACTCAGATCAAATTAAATTAAGGAACCAATATAATTTAATTACATTTCTAATTCTTTTCCTTTTTAATAATCATATTTCTTATGACTAAGTATTTAATTTTTATGCTTTACTTATTTTATTTAAAATTCATACCATAAAATCCATGTTTATCAAAGTTCTCAATTTATTTTTATCGTAGCAATTATAACTTGCTTTTAGTTTATTAAAACTTTTATTTTGTTCTTATTCCTTAATTATTTTAATCAGGACCAATTTAATCCAATAACAATAATTTCTAAATTGAGATATACATTAAATTTAATAAACTAAATCTTAAATTATATCGATTACAAATCGGATCAGATTTCGGACTCAGGCTCAGTCAGTCATTCTCAAGTTTATGCCTCTTAGGGTCTCGCTAGAGATTCGCCGGCCGGTTGCTCGTGTCAGCGGCGCCGCCGTCCACGATGACCAAAAAACCATGGCTGCTTGGAGTCAAGTGCTCTTCACATCTTCTGGCTCGGATTTCACTCAAGAGTTCATTTTCAGTGGTGGTTTGCTCAGAACATGGCCTATTTGGCCGAAGAGAGGTCGACAGTCACCCTAATCTCACCGTTAATGTCCGCTCTCCAAAATGCCAACGAAAGGTTGAATTTCTTGAGGTGATTTGTTCGCAAGGAGGAAAGGAATCGATTGATGCTCGCTGTTAGGGCTAGAACCGCTGGAAAACGAAGGAGAGTGTTGGAGGCAGAGTTGTTCGATCGTAGACAAGATCACCGCTCTCCAACGATCATTACATCTCTTGGAAAATGAGAATGGTGAGAGGAAAAGGTGGCGATGGAACAGCAGCAGCAACAAGACAGTGTCGACGACGATCAATGATCATGGACCAGAGAGACAGAGAAAGAAAGGCTGAGCGGTGCTGGAGGGAGAAGAAGAAAGGAAGGAAAAGAAAAAGGAAGTCTAGGGTTTTCTAGGTCTTTTTGGTCATTTTGGTTCGATTCGAACTGGTTTGGGGCAACTTAATGATTTGATTTGATTTTTGCTTGGTTTACCGGTTTCTTACTTGGCTTTCAGAAAAATTCAAACTAGTTTGCGGGTCCGGTTTAGAAATAATAAAATATTTTTTTGCTAAATTTCATTGGTTAAAATTTCAATTAAATTTTTGAATGAAAAATCTTTGAAAATGAATTTTTGGGTTATTTTAGGAGGTGCCGCGGATGTATAGAGATTTATAATAATAACGTATAGCTAGATTTTAGAGGTTTTAGTTGGATTACATTAGATGATTAGATTAGATAGGTTTTAGTTGGATTAAGTTAGATAATTAGCTTAGATTAGGTGTCACATTATCAGTATTATACTATTAAATTAAATTAAAAAAATTAATTAAGTTGGCCAATCAAAACACAAAAAATAAGGAAAAAAAATTCAAAATTTTATAAAAAAGAAAAATGGAATGCTGAATAAAGAGAATGCCTTTAAACTTTCACTTTGTTTCAGCTTTCATATATATATATATATATATATATATATATATATATATATATATATATATATATATATATTGCCACTTTTAGCATCCATACGTTAAAAATTATATATATTTATATTTCTTGGGACAGGAAAGTTGCAAAATTTTGCATTTGTAATCCATGAATTTCGGATCCACTCGTGTTTAAAGATTAAACAATGACTTAAGAGGCATGAGTAGCCTTGATAGCTAAAAGACATCTGCCAACTTCAAATCATTCAATCTCAAGAACACTTTTAAAATCAAAACAAAACTAAAAACTTTAGACAAGCACAAACGGGTTATCTTGAAAACTCAATCTCAGTATATGAAATTTTCTAATCTAGTGTTTTTTTTTTTTTTTTTTTTTTCTTTTGAGAAGGAAATGAAACTTCATCCATAAATATAAATCAAGAACATCCTCTCCCCATCCTATTCCATGGCCTAAGAGTAGAATTAAAATGGCATCATTTCATTTTATTTCCTTTCCAACTTGAAATAGTGGGAACAGGCTTTCTGTTTAGTTGTTCAAATCAATTTTGACAATCCCAAGACACCGTGCTGGTATATGATTATTAAATTGCCAAAGGCCTCACGATACTAGAAAGCCCAGACCCATCTTAGCTTTTACATATATTTAAGGGTATACACGCGAACACAATTCGTCTAACATATGAAAAAATTGGAAAAGAATTGAAGTTAAATGATTTCGTGTCATAAACGGATCACCAATTTATGACACGAATATAAATGTGTCATGTTATGGGTTGATACACAAGTTAGTCGAGTGATCCGTTTATTTTAAGGTAAAGAAATAATTTTAGTGTCAAATATAAATACCTAACTAAAATTCTATTTAAAATTTATTGTTGTATTAATTTTTGTTATTTTAATTATGAATCTTGGAGAATCTATACTTTGTATATATATATAAAATTATTTTTAAATATTATTTGAGTTAGATAGGTTAAAACTTAAAAATATCATAAGCAGGTTAAGTGGGTTATATACCGGTCAACACGACTTACTTAACCTGTTTATATATTAGGTGGATGACACCGGTGGTATACGGGTTAACATGACCCACTTAACCTGTTTATGATATTAGGTGAGTTACATGTGTTGTATTTGTGTTTTCTGCCTTATTTCCGTATCGTGTTTGTGTTGAGAAATTTGACACGATTATTAAATTGATCGTGTTCATGTTGACCCTAATCGTGTTGCGTGTTGGACAAATCCGTATTGAAACCAACACGTCAACCCGTTTTGACACCCCTATAGATTAATCCTAAGGAAGCTAATTGGGTAAATTGTACAATAATCGCCTAATTTTGCACTTAGTTTTATTTAGTTTATATAATCTCATTTTGTCAATTTTTGGTCACGTAACTTTAATTTTTATTTCAACGGGGTCATTTATCGGAATCTGGGGATTGAAACAGTAATATGATACTAAAATTTACATGTATCACAAAAAAAATCATGATCACAAAGGAATATGAAAAAGAAAAGAAAAATGCTATAAAATGTAAATTACAGACTGGATTTTTTTTCTCTTTTATTTTTATGAATCATACAAATCACGTTATTTATTAAATAAATTAATAAATAGATTTCAGATTAATATATTAGGAGAAAATACAAATTTTTAGATTAAATTTTTTATTTTATTTTTATTACCATGTTAATATTTTCGATGATGATATTCTAGTGAGTGGCGTCCTGTTGAAACAAACATCAAAGTTTAGTAATTAAAAAATCACTAATTAAAATTATGTGAGTTTATGAAATTAAGTATAAAATTAGATGACCACTAGTGTAAGTTAATCAAATCTAATTCTCAACGAAGGTATGAAATAACACATTTTAAGTATGCATGGCCAACAAATAGGTTTGAACCGAAATTAGACTTGGCTGAAATGAAAATGGATATAAACCAGATCAAAATTTGAGAATTGAAATTCGCCTTTTGATCGAAATCGGCAGTTTAAAGGCCTATTAAAGTTCATGTTCCTGCAAAACATTAACCAAAACTGACCGGAAACAAGATGTTGGATTGGTGGTTCGATCCAGTCCGATTCAATATATGCACATCTATTTTTGTTTTTTGAATTTTTGATTCTTCAACCCATTTTCAACTGTGAAAAGGCAAATATAGTCCACATTTTTTGAAAATTGAGAAATTTATTACATTCTCAGTTGATATAGGTAGAAAAACTATAACTATATTTTCTAAACTTAAATTAATTTTTCTAAAAAAATGGTGGATGTAACTTTGAAATCAGATTCTCAATTTTTTATTTAAAAAAAACTCACACTATACCCGAACCGTAGCTGGAATCTTTGGTTCATTGAAATCGACCGGAACGTAAACCTAAACCGGCTAAAAACCATTGATTCAAGAGCCAATTTAAATTTAAAATTTCAAAAATCTCAAATTGGCGATTCAGTTAATGAAAACTGTGGATTCAGTGAACTGGCCATATATAATTTTAGATAAAAAAATTGTCAAATTGCATATATGCCCATATCAACACCGTGTAGACTATGATTTGGTTTAGGCTGACAATATGAACTACCATATTTTAGGTAAAAAATTTAATTAACTATAATAAAATGACATGATTTAGTTTAGTTTCAACAATGTTTAAAAACAAATAAGTAAATTCCATTTAAACATAACACTATTACACTTCACAAACTATTTTTTTTTCTTGATTTGAATAATTTTTCCTTTAAAAACAAGAATTCATCGTTGGTAGCATTTAAAATAAACAAATTGTATGGTTCTAAGTTGTAATTCAAATGAAAGATGTCAATTATATTCATGAGAGTCGGTTTATAGTATAAAAGGCATATCGCATAAATTTGATCCTGAACTTTGGTCGATTATACTTGTGGTCTTTTGAACTTTACGAGTGTTCAATTATTATCTTACACTTTCATATTTCAGTAATAATAATGTCTTTCGTCAAAATGAAATATTTTTGTAGGGGTTCAATAATGATCCTACACTTTCACATTTTATTTTGGAGAGGGGCATAGTTATTATTGAAATGTAAAAGTACAGGATCATGACGTGCTCCCTGCAAAGTTCAAGGGCCATAAGCATTATCGTCGAAAAGTACATAGTCAAGTTTATGTATTAAGCCAAGAATAAATCTAAAAAAAAAAATCAATATATAATATTAATAAATACTAAATTGTGTATTAAGTTTAAACATGTTAAAAACTATGCATTTATATTTGAAAGATTATTTTGCATCAATTTTTATCAAAATGTACAATTTAAATTTGTTACGTATTCATAATTCTTATTTGTAAGCCATGCGAGTGAAACATTTTTATTTTTTTTATTGAGACCCATAATTCTTAGCATAGCAAATTATCATGAAAAAGATTCACAGGCCCAGAGGTGTAAAAGCTCGAAAGAACATTAAAAAAAAAAAAAAAAAAAAAAAACTTTTCTTGGTTATTATTTTCTTGGAGGTGACGATTTTAGTCGACATTCTTTAGGTATCGCAAAGAGAACGAATCATCAGAATATTTGGTGCATAAAATTTACCCCACTTAAATATTTTATTTAATTATCAATTTTTTTATAGTTTTATTTTATTAATTATAGGTGTCAATTGTTTTTTTTTTTTTTTCAGTGAAACGACCTAAATTTATAAACGACCTTCTACAGTTTCAGTACACTTATAAGTTGCAAGTAGCTTAACATACTTCAATAGTAGTCAACCCTTTTGCATTTGTAGTTCCAAAAGCAACAAGTGATAGAATTAGTCTAAAGATGATAATGGACCATACATACATGTTATTCATGAAATGAAAACTAAGCATTGACTATGGTATGGACAGCCGCATACTTAATAAGGTGTGAACTTGATAAAAGCTATCTATAGATGGATCTTTCGAAGTCTTGTCTCAGTTTGGCCATCTTCTTTTAAACTCTTCTGGACCATTCAATACAACTTTCTAACATAATTGTGGTCCTCAGTTTGCCTGAAATGAACATGATATGCCTTTATTTTCTGTCCTTTCAACTTTCAAGGTTCACTAACATTTTGCACTGACAAGAAGTTTGCTTTTAGACTGTTCCATTGTACAATTTAGACCGAGGAAAACTTTTTCCCAGAATTTAATTAAATCTATTCCATTCTAAGTTGTTGATAATATTAAATTTTACTGTTTTAAAAAATGATTAGCACTTGCAAACTTCAATTATTATATTGAGTGTAGGGTTGTAAATGAGTTGTGGCTCATGATCATTTTGAAAAAAACTCATTTGATTAATAAAGTTGAGTTCCAATTTACTTAATGAAATAATTTAATAAACAAGTCAATCTCAAAAATCAGGCTCATGAGTCAGTTTGATAGTAACACCTGTGAGCTAACTCGATAATAATTAATATACAAGCTTATAAAAGAATTTATCCTAAGCTAAGATCAAGCTAGGCTTTTGAAAGTCATATGAAGCTAGATGTTGAATATGGAAGTAATGAGTCTAACACTAGCTCAATATAACTAAGCTCAAATCAGTTCGCTTACAGCTTTAACAATTTTTTTTTAGTATTATACAATTTCATGAAAAATAAAGTATCTATTTTACAGTTGGTTCTTTTTGTCGAAAGAGCAACGAATCCGCTGGCTGACAGTTTGAATTGTGAGATGCGGGTGTGCTAGGTGTGTGAAGTACACTAACTGAAGAAATAAAAGTGCGCTTGATCTGACTTTTAGGCTGTGGGTTTGGATCCACAGTATACGCTTCACTGGTTATGCAATTGAAATAAATTTGAGCAGAGGAAATTGTAAAGAGATTTGATTGCTTAAAATGTAAAGGAAATTTGATTACTTGAAATGTAAATTACTTGCTTGAAAAAGATAAATTGTAATTACAGAAAATGTAAATAAAGAGTGCTTATGAAAAATAAAGACAAGGCTTTGAACATTAAATTGCTTAACACATTGAAGAGTTTGATTTGATTTGTTGAATTCATCGGAGAATTTGGTTGGTTGATTTGGTTGGGTCTCTATGTTGTTCACTTGCTCTTTTTATAAGCTCCACAGACGGTTACCAAAAGGATCCACTGATGCACGTTCTCGTTATTAGCTCCATTGATTTCTTACCTTTGTATGTGAACAACTACTCGAGGAGTATGCTTGAAGAGTGCTCTTCTTGTTCAACTGCGGACCACATTTCTTTATCTCTTTTTTTATAATTAATTAATTAATTACACAAAACAATATTAATTGGATAACAATTAATTAAAAATTCAAGCGCAAATCTAAAAATGCACAAATGGATTCAACAACTGCCCCCCTCTATTAAATTAGCTTGGTAGGCTATGCTTAATATGTTAGCCCATTTTGAAAATCCTAACCCATTCATAATCAAAAGTTCAAAAAAATAAAAATGTAATCCTAACAAATAAACAAGAAACCCTAACACTGCATTCACTTTCTTTCACTTTCGTACAACCATAACCTTCATCATTAACTTCTTTAAAAAAAAATTTTATGCCTTTCAATTCAATTGGACATTTTAAATTTTGATTGTAAATTCTTTTTGTTAGTTATATGCCCTATAACCAATTTGATTGGTTATATTTTAAATATAATATTTCATGTAATAAATATAGTCCTAAAAGGCATTTATTATATTCTTTTGATTGAATCTTGGTAAAAATAAAGTCCATGAGACAATACTGTTTTGCGAAATAAATTATAATGTCGTTATAATTATAAGTTTTATATTTCCATTAAAGCAATGTCTCTAAATATTCCTTGTTACTGTCCTCCTCATTATTGGACAATGATTAGAGCTGTTGAGACTGGTACATATTATGTTCTTTCCTTAGAGAAGTAGCTGTTCTCATAAGCTGACATATATGTGATATCTAGAACTAATATGTAGGTGCTTGTTATTTAAATAAGTCTACTGAATTGACCTGCATGAGAATTCCATATGCATAGTTACCTGTGTCTATGGAATAATCAAGTGATGGTTGTGTAAGTGATTCTTTGACTTGAAATTACAAAGCTATCTTGTATGAGATGACTATATTATGATTCTTCGTTCATATTATTCATTCATGAATAATAAGCAATGATTTTTTTGGACGTAGTAGGAACTGTACGGAGATACTTGTGTAATTAAGGAAAGATTCATCACCCTAGGTAAATCAGGAAAAATGTTCTAATTGTTCTCTACTATTATTGATTAAGAAACCCTTGCGCAAGGTAGAATGAAATTAGTAAATTAGATTTGAAATTTCATTCAAACGATGAATGGTTAAGATTAAGAGAACGAACATGATTTAGTAAAGCAGACACACTCCATGCCTAATTACTAAATCAGAATATTAATGATGAAGGGATATTAATTACGCTGATAAATCATGAACTGAAAGGTTAAGTCAAACCACTTTGACTTTCCAAATATTTAGGTAGTCTTGACATGTTGCTAGGCAATGTACTTGACCTTCAAATATTAATTAATTAATTTAATTTATATTTGTTGTCAACATATTTGGAACCTAGAAGGTCACACACATAAGAATGGATATGAGAAAATAAAAACGAGAAATCGAATCAAGTATGATTTGATTACAAATTAGTTTTGGGACATTGAGGGAATAACTTCAAGCAAGAGAAGAAAGCAATAACTTCATCTGTCATACTGATGATGACGAGCAGGCAACATGTGTGATGATAATGCTACTAAAGAAGAAAGGAATAACTTCAAATCAATTGTATCAAGCAAGAGAAGAGGTTATATGTCCTTGACAAGAACAAACCTGATATTCTCGCTGACGATGCTACTGAAGAAGAAAGGAATAACTTCATTCGTCATACTGGTTATGATGAGCAGGCAACATGTGTGATGTTAGCCAACATGAGTCCTGAACTTCAAAGGCAACATGAGAATATGGATTCTCACACCATTATCTTGTATCTTAGGGAGCTATTTGACTCCCAAGGTAGGTCTGAGAGGTATGAGATCTCTAAGGAATTGTTCAGCTGTTAGATGGCAGAAGACTCTTCAGTTCATGTTCACGTTTTGAAGATGATTGATTATATTGAAAAGTTGGGCCAATTGGGCATTGCCATCGACCATGAGCTGAGTATTGACTTAGTTTTACAATCCTTACCACCTAGCTATTCACATTTTATTTTGAATTTTATATGAACAAGCTGGGCTTCCTTACTTGAGTTGCTTGGTATGCTTACCATTGCTGAAGGAGCCCTTAAGAAGGATACAGCTCCTATACTTCTAGTTCAGTCTTCTAATGTTAAGAAAAAGCCCAAGAAGAAGCAAATTAAGAAGAAGGCACTAAAGTCTAATGGAGGTGTGACTAAAGAAAAGGGTACCTGCCACCACTGTGGCAAAGATGGCCACTAGAGAAGGAACTGTAGGTAATATCTTGCAACTGTGAAAGCAAAGAAGCTTGCAGAAGCTTCTGCTTCAGGTATGTTTATGATTGAAATTAATCCTTCTATTTTAGTTCTTGGGTATTAGATACCTAATATGGTTGTCATATTAATAATGTGCAGGAATTAAAGAAAAATGGAAAATTGAGGAAAAATGGACCTACGTGCAGCCTGTGGAGCAAAGGTTGCTGCATTAGCTGTAGGAACATATTTTGACTTAGTATTGGAATTAAATAGTTGTTCTTTTATTTCAATACTTGGTAGAAACATTGTTTTAGTTTTGTATTAAGTTTTGAATAATGGATTCAAATTTTATTATTGAGAATAATAGTTCTTTTTAATAATAAAGATATTTTTTATGGAACTGTAATCAATATAGATGAGTTATATAATGTTTCTATTGGTAGGCTCCTCATCAACATAAATAATAAGAAGTCTGAAATAAATAATAAAACTTATCTTATCCTTGGCATTATAGACTTGTTCATATTAGAGAAACAAGAATCACTAAGTTGCATAAAGAAGGTTACTTTGAACCTTTTTGATTATGAATCATATGAAACTTGTGAATCCTGTTTAATGGGTAAAACGACTAAAACACCCTTTACATGGAAAGGTGAAAAGTTAAAAGAATTATTGGACCTAATACATTTAGATGTATGTGGACCAATTACTGCCCAGGTCATAGGTAGATATAAATGTTTCATTATATTTACTGATGATTGTACTAGATATGGTTGTGTGTATATATAACGAGACACAAATCTGAATTTTTTGAAAAGTTCAAGAAAATCAGAAATGAAGTTAACTAACTAAAAGTATTAAAACACTTCGATCCGATTGAGGTAGAAAATACTTAAGTTAAGCAATCTGAGATTATCTATTAGAAAATGTGAATCGTACCTTATTAGATACAGTACGATCCATAATGAGTCTACAGTACAATCCATAATGAGTCTTGTAGAATTATCTTCATCCTTTTGAGGATATACCTTAGTAATACGATATACCTTTGTGAGCCCCCTCTCGAGTGCCATGGGAAAGATCCGAAGGACGGAGTCAATCCAGAAGGGCCCATTGGTCGGTTCATCATGGAAACTAGAGGAACTCCTTATGGTTCCTTTTTGTTTGTTTAGATTAGATTGATTATGCTTGGTTTAGTGCTTAAGTGTGTCAGTTTGGCTCTTTGGAGCGCTTTGACAGGTGTGTGATATGATAGAATTGCCACCTTAATTTGTTTTTGTTTTCGAGGAAAAGATTAAGGAAAAAACTCTATATTGGACTCCATTTTAGTTTGCCTTTTAGGATAAAAGCACTAGCCTTAAATCATTGGGTTTTTCAGATTCTTTCGAATGAATCAATGGTTTGGGTCATAATTGAAAAATCAAAATACTATTCTGCATGAATGTCAGTTTATCGATGCATGATCATACCAATAATGCATGACAATTACAGACAAAGCATTAAAAGCATAAATCATGAAAAAAAGTGTTATTTAGATAGGAGCCCGACTTTAGCCTCGTTTATCGAAGATTCTAGGTCATGCAATACATTCCTCTAAGTCCCGACCAGTCAATTTAGGTTAGATGCCCCTACCTAGGCTGAAATCCATAGGTATGCCTTCGTACCTTGTTTGTATGTGGATCAAGGCGCGCGAAGTTCTACCATTGATTAGGGTGGTAGGTTTTGAAGGTGCCACTTGAGGAGTGGGCTTATAGGGTGTCGGACGGATCGAGCTTTTGGCTTGAAAACTGGTTTTGTCGTTTTGCCGGACAGACCGGGCTTAACAGATATTGAAATGCAAGACAAAATGGGCTTGAATTCATAAAGGTCTGAGTTTTAGTGATTATACCCTACGTTTGGTCGAGGTCGAGAAGTTGGCTTGTGTGTGCATGCAGCTTCGAAGTTTCACGTTGCTTAAACGACCAAAGAGGTTGAGTCTCTCTCCAAAAAAGCAAAGGATGGGCACGAGGAACCTAATATAGTCTTTATAATATTATTAATTAATGAATTATTAATTAATCCTTAGATTAATCAATAATGAATTAATTAACTAGTAGCTTTGGTCTAAGGAAGACCAAAGTGTTAGTAAAAGTTGAAAGGATCGACTTTTGAGAACCAAGTCGGGCCTTAACTCAACTAAGGAAGAAGAGCAAGGTTGGACTATATTGCCTTAGAATCACACTTGAGGGAGAGAGAAAGTCATTGAGGCTTGAGAAACATTCAATCAAGCCATAAGAGGTGAGGAAATAAGGGGGAGAAGTGCCTTTTTATAGGCAAAATGGGTTGCTTGGCACATCAAAATCGATACCGACCACCTCAAATCCGGTAACTACCACCTCAAAATCGGTACTAGCCTGTCCTCCTCTAGTAGCCATGGTCGGTACTGGTCTGGAGGTGGTCGGTACCATTTTGGGGGTCCCCGGTACCAATCTGGAGTCCTTGGTGCCTATGCCGTCTTGTCTAATTTTTCATGCTGTTTCGCTTCTGGATGCCAATTTGTGACCTAAATGACGTTTGTTTGAGTTGATTCTTAATGCGTTGGAATCGTCATAGAATTTCCTATCCCTCGGTAGCATAGGTGGGGCCATGATGCATTGGATCAGGCCTATTATGCCTTAGAACTTAAGGTGAATCTATCTTTAATTTATAAACCTTTCACTTTTGGGAGTTGGTTTGAGGTCCGAAGGATGTCCGATTGGGCTGATTCATGATGCATTAGAACTGTGGCAGAATTTCCTATGTCTCAGTACCATGGGTGGGGCCCATTGTGCCTTAAGTCTAGCATGTTATGGCTTGGAACCCATAATTAGGCCTGTTCCCATGCCCCAGTGCTGAAATCATGGTCAATAACCTTCTAATTAGAGTTCCATCCAAATATGTTGATAAGATTCCATATAAGGTATGGGCCAACATGCTTATATGAAGCGTTTGGGATCTGATAAGCTATGAGCTAAATCAGATAAATGTAAGTGAGGATATATGATTTTTCCCAAAGGAGGAATTTGGAAAGAATCGAGTCGAACATGATTGGTTGATTTTATTTAGTAAATCAATTTTCTTTTTTAACCCATTCGTTAATCCTAAAAAAACAGTTCTCTTACTTTAGTAAGAGTTTTATTTTTGGAGTCGTTACCCTAATTAGGGAAAATTCTCGAATTAGTCGATTCTTTGAAATCGACTAACTTGGTTTTTAAACCAAAGATGGAATTTGGGAGTTAGGTATGATAGGAGAAGGTGTTAGGCACCCCTATTGCCCAGTTAAATCAGTCTCCTCGTTGTCCAAAGATTCACAATAACTTAAATAATGCAATTAACTATAAGGTGAAAATACTTTTTTGAAGCAATTTTAGATAACTATGTCAATCACACAAATTATTACAAATCATTAGTCAAACATGCAAAGAAAGAGGGAGGAGAAAAGAATTACATTCCACCCTAATAATACAATCTACCCTTTAACCCTTCGAATTTCCCAACCCAAATAATATTACATACAAGTATTTATTGAGATCCATCAAGATCTCTTTACATTTTGCAATAATACAATAATAAAGCAAAATAAAAGTAAACATCCAGACAATCATCATAAACACAAAATGCTCATTATTCACAGAATTAAAAATCATACAACCTAACCAACAATCAATCATTCATTCACATAATAAAAATATGATGCATGTTCATAATATAAGATTAACGAATAAGGGGTTAGTATAAATACAGGCATAATACATTAAATTAAAAGCCATAAAATTAAAGGACAGAATAATAAAGTGCTTGAAATATAAGAAACAGTAATTAAAGGAGGTGAATTTAAAGGTTAAACAGGATTTAAGCTCATGGCCTTGATGTTCATCATGAATGATGAACAAATGCACCAATCATTGCTCTCAATCTTGTTTTTATTGTTTATTTGATCCATATGTGGCCAATACGCATTCCAGACCACTTATGGTTGGAGTTTGATCACTAGTCTCCAAATCGGAGTCATTTATTGATTATTACACATTTTGAACCTCTGAAACTAAGGGCTTGGCACCATAGGGGGAAATGGCGTGCGCCACAGGGGTATGGCGTGCGTCCCGCGTAGTGGCGCAAGGCTCTTCCTAGATTAGGAAGGTTTCAAGCGAGAGATGGGTCAAAACAGAGGTTTTTGGGCTTATGTGGAGCACACCGCACGCAGTGGCTTGCGCAACTAGCTCACGTCGTGCACCACAAAGGGACAGAAAGTCCCTTATGGTTGATCCTAGGTCTCCCTCACAACCAGACCCATAATGGGTGTTTAGAACACTGAAAAAGAAAGGAAAGAGACGAAAAGATGACTTAAATGTTCCCGGAAACTACCTTTTGGTGATTTCTTTGAAGATTTGTTCAAAAGTGAATGAAGAAAACCAAATACTTGGTTCTTGATCCAATAATCCGAGATTGAAGATTAGTAAATGTGTTTTTAGGATTTCTAGTTGATCTTTAGGGTTTTTTTGATTGAATAAATAATGAATCTCAATCCTAAAACAAAGGGAAACACAAATTTCCTTTGATTTCTTATTTGAATTTTCAAAACACAAGAGTTTTCCCTAAAAATCACTCTAAAATCCTCCTCTAAGAACCCCCCAAGTGCCTATTTATAGGCAAATGATGGTGGGTAGCCCAATTTTAGGGTTGACATGGCAAAATGCCATTGTCGGGTCCCCCAGTGGGTCGAGCCCATTTTTACCAAATCAGACTGGA
This sequence comes from Jatropha curcas, assembly GCF_041381405.1. Lineage (NCBI taxonomy): Eukaryota > Viridiplantae > Streptophyta > Magnoliopsida > Malpighiales > Euphorbiaceae > Jatropha > Jatropha curcas. Next base: position 11,156,716 of record NC_143153.1, read on the forward strand.
TGGCACGCACAATGAGTTTGATGGGAAGTGCATCGGACGGGCTCAACGCACTTCTCGGGCCTGGTTTCATAGCAAAACACCTGGTAATCTGAAAAAGTAAAAATGGGTAAACACATGTATAATGGACCTTTGGTCCGAGAATCGGCGCGATCGGGAATCTTGATCCAAAATTATGTTAAAAATGGTATATCATCATTGACCTTTAGGGGCAAAATTTGAGGGTCTACAGTTCGGTCCCACTTTGATAATACTTTGCTTTTTAAGCAAAATGTAAAGTACACACGTGTAAGTAAGAAAATACTTACCTGATTTGCTTTCTTTGAACGACTTGGATGGATGAATTGTGCCATTTTGGCGGCTTTGATAAAATCTAGAATGCTCCACTGTCGAAGGCTGTCCTTTGACATGGAATGCGAAATGAGAAGCACCATATGGGACGGCTTTAGGGGTGCGCCACTTGGGATGGCTTCAACGGATAATGCCTTCTTTGAAGGGCTTGGGTGCGCCACCTGGGACGGCTTAGGTGTGCCATTTGGGACGACTTTGGTGCACCACAATGGGATGGCTTTGGGTGCGCCACATGGGACGATTTGATTCTAAAATGCTCCGCTTGGGGAGATTGTCCTTTGGACGGTGCCTTCTTTGAAGGGCTTTGGTTTTCCTGCCTCAAGAGACTTATGGTTCTCTTGCGTCGCTTTGGGAGGTACCTGCAAAAATAATTTTAGCAACACAGGGGAAAAGGCTCTTTGGCCAACTATGATTAGAAATTCCATGATTAGGCCCGAAAAAATGTGCGCGTGTGCACGTGATTTTGCATGAAAATGCATGATTTTGCGTGAATTCATATGAATTCGTGTGTGTGTGTGAGAGTTTATGTGAATTTATTGACAATTGTATTGTGGCATGCAAAATGAGGCAATTTACTTGTGGCCAGCGGTGTGTTGCCCCTATTTAGGCGGCTAGCCATTGATGGGTTGCCGGCTAAGTATGTGAGTCATGGGATAAAATTATGAGATTTTATTCCGGACGTAGGGACTATGATTATCTTATGGCACGATTTGCCCAACCACCTTTGCTGGGGCACAATCGAGGTATTTCGAAACTTTTCTTGATTTTCCTGCATTATTAAGGTTAGAAACATGCAAACATTAGGTTAGAAACCAAAAATTAGGTTGAGATTTACCTGATTGAACGTTTGTAGGCATTTGGTGTCTGTGGCGTGCGCCACAGTGGCTGTGGCTTACGCCACTTCCAAGCTTATTTGGCTATCTGCAACCCTATGGCGTGCTCCACAGCACTAGTGGCCCACGCAACTTGAGCTATGGCTTGTGCCATAGTGTCTGTGTACCACCATCTCTTCTTCTCTTTTTTGGTTTTTTTTTGTGTTTACCTGCATCAAAAACATAAAAAACACGTGCCTTTGCACTTTATTAGCATACTTACAGAGTTTTATTTTTACAGAAGAGCGCACGGTGCGAAAAATCCAATGGCCACACCTATGAAGCTGTGAATGGTTCGATTGGTTGCCAGAGCGGGTCCAGGAGCACATCCGAGAGGTAGGCTTTGGCCATTCGACGAGATGACTATATATCACGCCAGTAGATTATGCTGCTATTATGGGACTTCCATATGGAGGGTGGTTTGTGGTCGTCGATGACCAAATAAGGACATTAGATTGTTTGAGCTTGCGAGCGAGCCTCCGAGCTGCTATCGGAGTGGAGCCCACCCTTTTTGATAACAGGATTCGTTATCAAAGAATATATGCTCATTATCAGGAGATGCCACGGGAGTGGGTGGCAGGGCTAGATGTGGATGTGGTAGCACGGGCCTACGTCTTTATCTGCTGTCGATTACTTTGTTTACCAACCACGGTAACGAGGCAGATCTAGCCCTTCTTTCGCCTCTCTAAGACATGGATGCAAAGAGGCAGTTCAACTGTGGAGTGCACCTAAAGGTTGGCTATAGGCGTGTTATTGAGGTATTAAACCACCTTTTCCTCGATTACTTCTCTTTCTTTGCTACTTTATTCGTGCTTTTCCCTTTGTTTGCTAATTTTTGATGTACTTTTGCCACAAATATAGGCTTGTGAGCACTGCGTCCTCCCCATGCCGAGCTTATACGGCTTTGAGGGCGACGTTAATGTAAGGTCTCTTCCTAGGGGTCGAGCATGCCGATTTAGTTGGAGGTACGCTCATACTACCTCGGAGGTCTCAATGTTCCGGCAGCTACTGAATAGCTTGACCTGGGATCAGGTAAGTCACTACCTCTCACTATTTATATTTTCTTTTTCTTTTCTATTTTTTTTCTTTATTTTTCTTCTTTTCCTTCTTTTTCTTTTCTAATTTTTGATTGATGTTTTGATTTTTTTTTCTCTTTTTCTTTCTTCTTTTTTTTTTCTTTTTAAAATGTGCAGATAGAGAGGTACCTACGGGAAGATGTAGTTTACTATCCCGACTTCATCCAGGCAACTGTCGGGTACCAGCATATACGACTTCTCCTTCCGAGCCTATTCTATGACATGTACTACCTCAGGGAGAGGGTGTACGAGTGGGAGTTAGGACCAGAGTGGAGGAGAGTGCCTCACGACGTACCATACTATATGCTGTCTACCAAATCAATCTGATTGGAATAGGATGTTACAGCTGCTCGGAGAGGGTCGACTGCTATAGACCATTTAGCAGCATTTGTGCCTGGCACTTATGCCATTTTTGTGCGGACCCCGCTCTTGGTTCATATCCCTCCTCCAGTCGAGTTTGATCCTTTTTGCTGAGGCAGAGGAGCTGGATAGAGGTCAGGGGAATGCCCCAATACATGTGAGTTTCTTCTATTTGTTATTCTATTCTCGGCTTTGCCCCAGTATCTTCTCCTCTTATTCACTGACTATGCCTTATTCTTGCAACGGCAGTAGCAGTGCGACAAGCACGTGAGGAGAGTTTCTGACTCCGAGGCTCCAGACACGGCTATCATCGTCAGCAAGCCGGAGCACGAACCAGGTGTCTCTTTGTCCTTCATTCTGGACCACATGGGTCAGACTGCACAGGGCATGTTGGAGACGCATCTTGTTAGTCCGTACTAGATGTCTCCACCCAGCTGCACCCATTTGAGTATTTTTTGCTCTTTATTCTGATAATTGCTTTTTTATTATTCCTCTTTCTTATTGTCTTCCCCTGTCCCATTTTGTAGGTTTCCATTTTCGACTACAATGAGGTGTGCTAGCTTTATGAAGCAGCGCACCTCAAGTTATTGGTGGTGAGGCTCTCGGACGAACATGTAGCTGTAAGTGTAAACCATAAATAAAGCATGCATATGCCATGTATGCATGAATTGCAATTACTAATGTCTACCAATCATGCAGAAAGCTAGCATGGCGCCTCCTGCTGGCTGAGGTCGAGGGACTCAATGTGGTAGGCGTGCTGGTCGCTGAGCTGGACTCTGGCCAGTTATTATTGAGGAGACCGAGGAGTCCGGCAGTGATGATTCGGAGGAGACAGCTTCTGACATGTCTTGAGTCTGCTGCCCATATTTTCTTTTCTTATTTTCATTCCTTTTTCTTGTTGTCTGCACTCTGGACCTAGTTTGGGGAATATTTTGTAAGGAAATGATTATATTTTATTTATAAGAAGGCATATTCCAATTTCTTTATATGTCCTTGAGCGACGTTGGTGTATTTTTGCTTTATAGCTGATATTTACAATGTTTATTAGGTCTAAAAGATGAAAAACAATAGAACAATACATTTTTCAGCAGTCTGTTAACCAGTGGCGTGCGCCATTGTGTTGTGGCTTGCGCCATTGGTGTTATAGTGGCAGCCAGCTGTCAAGTGGTCCTTTTGTTCTTTGCTATAAAAGCCTATAACACAACTATACACTTCAAAAGCTCATTTCTTCCTGCTTCAATAATTCTGCCTATTTACAGTTTCTCGGCTTACGAGATTCCGTCTTACGACTTTGGAGCTAATGTCGTGCCCAATAACCGCTTGTAGATAATGCATTGAGTATGGACCTCACTACCCTTACTAGCCTTCACTTGTCCATTTCTGCATTCTCACTCAGTACTTGCTTCTCAGTGGCATTAATGGCTATGAGAGTCTTAAGTTGGTGCCCATAGTTGAGCAGATGGCTAGGCGACGCATGCCTTTTTTGCTTATTCTTACTGAGATACTTATTTGGCTAGGAAAGCATGCTCACGACTCTAGCTCGGTACTCGGTCCGATGGGGAGTTTGTTTCTACTGTAGGTAAATGTATTTTTCTTTTTTTTTATTGCTTTTCTTATTCTTTCTTTTCTTCATGCTCTAACTTTTGCTTAAGTCGCCCTTTGCGGTTTTCGACTTAACAAGCTTTTTTTTTTCTTTTTCTTTTTTTATGCATTTGCAGTTGTGGGCTTTTGAGAAGTTGCAGGTGATGGACCCGCCATCGGACCATTTGATGTTCGGGCCGCAAGTCTATGTCCAACGTCACTGCTGTTTGACTGGCAAGACTGTTGAAGACTGGACTGCTATTGTTTAAGATCTCACCTCTGAGGGAGTCAGATGGACTTGCCCTAGTGGTACATAGAGCGAGTGATAGTTTCTTCTCACATGCTCTGTGTGCCCCTGAGGTGGCTTGGCTATGGCAGTGGATTATTATCCTAGCCGAGTAGCTAGATAGTATAGTCGTCATCAGGTTGTCCCTGATTACACATGGTTCGAGGGTGGCCTTATTACACAACAATTTCTGTCTCACTTCATTTGCACTGGCATATTTGAACGACTATACCCATTTCGGATATGGCCGATACCTCTTCCTCAGACTTGTACCGCTCTTAGCTGCAGGCTTATTCTGGAGTCGATGTTGATTCGGAGTTGGCTGATCTGTTGACTACTAGATTTTTATTAGGACTTGGCATGTAGATGCTCCTATCTTGCTTTCTAATGAAATGTACTAGACAATTATTGATGCTGCAATTATATGAATGTATGCACTTATTATGAATGAAATGTCTTTTTGCTTGAAAAGTGCTTGCTATATTTCCTGCTATTCTATTTCTTCAGTCTATCCAAGTTGACTAGTTCAGTAAATTCACTACCTTCCATATCTGATAGCTTCACTTTACCTTTAGAAAACATTCTCTTGATAAAAAAAGGGCCTTCCCAATAAGACATGAGCTTCCCTCTTGGGTTATGAATGTTTGGTCACATCTGTTTCAGGACCAAATCCCCTATTCTTAGCAGCTTCAGATGAACTTTCTTATTGAAGTGCTTAGTTATCCTCCTTTTATAAAGTTGATCCATGAATCGGGCATTAAGCCTGTTTCTATCCAAGTGTCCTAGTTCTTGATAATGATTCTTGCCTATTGACATTCTGGAATCTTGGATTCCATCATTATGCGCAAGGACTGCACTTCTATTTATGTTGGTAGCATAGCTTCCATTCCATAAACTAGAGAATAAGGGATTGTCCCATTTGCAGATTTGGCTGTGGTCTTGTAGCCCCACCAAGCATACTGTAGCTTGCTTATCCAATCACGATGATTTTCTGCCAATTTCCTTAATATATTCTTGATGTTTTTGTTTGTGGCTTCCACTGCCCATTAGCTTGTGGTCGATATGCTGAAGATTTATGATGCTCAATTTCATACTTTTCTAACAGTGTCTTTACTTCCTCTTGGAACTGAACTCCATTATCTGTCACTATAGGATGGGGGATTCTATATCTACAGATCAAGTTCTTTTCGATGAATTTGGCCATTTGCTTAACGCCAATGTTCTTATAAGATTCTGCTTCAACCTATCTCGAGAAATAGTCCACTGCAACCACTATGAACTCATGCCTTTAGAGACGAGTGGTGAAATTTTGCCAATGATATCTATTCCCCAAGCTGCAAATGGCTACGGCAAAATAGAAGGATGTAATTTTGAAGGTGGAATATGACTCTGGTCTATGTGAATTTGGCATTTGAAGCACCTTTTCACAAAAGAAATACAATCCCTTTCCATTGTCAACCAAAAGAATCATTGTCTAAGAAATTTCTTAGCTAATGCTTTTCCGTTCATAGGGGTATCGTAAACCCCTGCATGGATCTCTTCCATAATCCCTTCAGTTTAACATTCTCTTATACAACTACGCATCTTAATAATACCCCTTCTGACATTCTCTTGTACAACTGACCGTCTAAGACTTCAAATTGTAATGCCAAACATTATATAGCTCTTCTGTCACCTCTAGTAGCTGAATCGGGATAAACTCTTTTAGTCATCCACTGTAGGACATCATAAAATCATGGCTGGTCTTCTTCCTCGATATCCATAATCCTTCCTCCTTCATAACACGGGATGCTACCCGAAGACATCATAAATGGCCTCTTAGGCATAACTGAAATCTCTTCCCAAGCTGATGCTAAATTACCCAAGGCATCTGGTACTCAGTTGTTCACTCTACTTGTGTGTGTGAAGGTCACTCTTTTGAAGTTCTGAATAACAATATGCAGGTAGTCAATTTAGGGTTTTAACCTGTCTTCCTTGAATTCCCAATTTCCGTTAGCGTGCTTGATGACCAATTTTGAATCACCAATTACTTTAACTTCTTCAACTTTAACTGAAATCAGAGCTTCTAACCTAAATAAGCAGGCTTCATATTCTGCCATGTTATTCGTAACTACAAACTGTATGTAACAACCCTTCCCGGTCCACCCGTAAACCCGAATGAACCGAACCGAGACGCTACAAACTGGTTCACTGTATGGTCTGACATGCTGAAATCATAATGTATATTGAATATAACATCATGCTGATGCTGTTTATAAAAATAATGTACTTAATGTTTACAAGACATGATACTAGATTACAAAGTGAAATGGGCCCAACTGTGTGCCCTGTACATGCCATAAAAAGGGTAGACAAAAATACACATCCAATTGAGTAGCTACCCTGAAGACTGAGTCTTCTACAGATGAACTGCAGCAGTTGTAAGCCGACTCTTCTACGGACCAAACTCAAAACCTGCGAGTTAAACAGGTAACTCGCTGAGCAAATAAAGCTCAGTGGATATCTCAACATATAAAGAAACAATTAAGCACATCCATAGATAGAAATAAGCATGTAAACACATATGGCACATATAAGCACACATGTTATGATACCTTCATTATACCTTGATGATCTTTTGTACTGTTTATAATACTGTATGATTCATACAATGTTATGTCAAGATATCTGTATGGCTCCATAAGGTTATAGTGAAACCGAAGTGATAAGAAAAACTGTATGAAACTGGATGAATACTGTATGCTTGGCTGCTATGGCCTGTATAATCATATCCACTCAACGGCCTGTAGCCGGAGTACCAAACTGTATAGGGCGCAGATCTGCTATTCTATGTCGTGACATAGCCTTATCTACATGGTTTCTACCTAACCTCAATGGAGCATAATGTTGATATGTCAAGAATATAACACAACATCATATTCATAGTTCATAACTTCATAAATCATAATGTATATTTGATTTCACATCATTTGCATGCTTGAATGTTGTTTTGATACATGATTTAATGTTGTATTTTGGTTATAAAATGATTGGAGGCATATAAGTGAAGCAAGGAATACAATTGCATTGAAAAAGAAAACCAAAAGTGCATGAAAACATAAGTCGCGAGCGCGCCTTGCAAGGTCGCGAGCGCGTAATGCATCAGATGAGAGACAGTGAGTTATCGGGTGAAGGTCGCGAGCGCGTACTTGAAAGTCGCGAGCGCGTAGTGTGCAAAATGAGAGACGGTGAATTCCCAAGCCAAATACGCGAGCGCGCGATGAAGGTCGTGAGCGCTTGCAGGCCAAGGGCCAAGTACGCGAGCGCGCACTTGCATATCGCGAGCGCGAGAAATGCCAACTGAGAGTCAGAGAGGTTGCGAGCACAAGTCGCGAGTGTGCACTTGAAAGTCGCGAGCGCGAGATGTGTAAAATAAGAGTCAGAGAGTTTCAGGTGAAAGTCGCGGGCGCGTAGTTCAAATTCGCGAGCGCGAGATGTGCAATGCGAACTTGTCATGCAATTCGCGCGCGCGCTTCCAGCCTGCACTGTCTGTACTCTTTTGGTCATATCTCTCAATCTACAACTCCGATTTGGATGATTCAAAAACCCATGTTAAGCTAACACATAGAGGAACAAATAACTCTTCTATGACACTTCCTAATTCGATCATTAAATGGGGTCAAAATCAAGATGAAGTTACTGGTAAAATTTCCAGCAAGCCCTGTTTCAACATAAACCAATTTGTTTACTTCATTTGTTCAATACCTCCCCTGTTTTCCCTTGTTTCTCACCAGTACCAGTCCTCCCACTCAACATGAAGCAATATATTGTCTCACTAGCAACATAACACATAATTCTCATACAAAGAAAAATGGAAAATAACAAGAGATATCAAACCTTAACTCCAAAAAGCTTGAGTTCTTCTTTAGCTTCTCTTTTCTACAATCTTTGAACTCCCTTCTCCTATACACATCAGAATTCTCATAACTTATCTACAATATAGCTCAATTAGAGGTTGAATAACATAAAGCTTCAAGAAATTCTACTTACTTGGAGAAAATAGAGGTTGCCTTAATGCTTAACTACCAGGAAAATAGATGGAGAAAGGAAGGGAAAGGAAGGAGATGAAGAAGATGAAGAAGATGATGATAAAGAAGACGTTGAAGATGAAGATGAAGAAAATGAAGAAAGCAAATTGAAATGGAAGTTTCGTATACTTCCCAACTGTCTCTTTAATTGTATGGTACAAATACCAAAGAAGACCTACAGTTTCTACATGTTACATTCTAATACCTCAACTTTAATTATCTCTTTATACCTTGATCTTTTTCTCTTACTCAAGTAAGTCCACTTATAAACCCCTTTCTACCCCAACCGGGTTTGGTTCAACTCGACTCAACTCGACTACTCGACTCTATGCTAAGACTCGACTCGGAAGGATGTCACACTGTAATCTTTTGAGCATCGAGATAACTTCTCCTTACGGAGATTCTAGCAAAATGCCTACTCCAGCACCTTTGCTATGAGCTGTACCATCAAAGTAGAGCTTCCATCCTTTCTTTTCTATCAAGTTCAAACATTCATTTGGAAAATTAATCTCTCATTGCTCATTGTCTTTAATTGGATGTGCTGTTAAGAAGTCTGCAACTGCTTATCCTTTGACGGTTTTCTTTGTAGCATATTCAATATCAAATTCTCATAAAAAGATTAGCCATCTTGCTAGCTTCCCCACTAGTGCCGGTGTTTCATACAAATATCTGATCAGATCCATCCTTGATACTGCTATTACCTTATAAGACTGAAAATAGTGTCAAATTTCTAGTAGCCTATACCATTACTAAGCAACTTCTTTCAATCAAGTTATATTTCTGTTCATTTGGAAGAAGCTTTTTGCTCAAGTAGCACACTGCTTTTTCAACACCAGCTTCATCAGCTTGTTTTAACAGGGCTCCGATTCTAGCATTTTCCACTATCAGGTACAATATTAAAAGTTTCCTTGGCTTTGGTGGGCATAAGACCGGTGGACTTGACAAATATTACTTGATTTTGTCGAAAGCTATCTAGCAATGATCATTCCACTTTACTGGCTGATCTTTCGTTAATAGCTTGAAGATTGGATCACATACTATAGATAACTTCGATATAAACCAACTGATATACTAAATCTTTTCCAGAAAACTTCTCACTTGCTCTTCCGTCTTGGGCGGTTCCATATCTTGGATCGCGTTAATCTTGTCTGGATCAATCTTTATTCCTTTCGATCCTAATATGAATCCTAGCACTTTTTCGAAGGTTACCCTGAACACTCACTTCTTCGAGTTTAGCCGTAGCTTGTATTTGATCACTCTGTCCATGAACCGCTCCAGGGCTGCTGGATGCTCTTCTGGTGTCTTTGTCATGACAATCATATCATCAATATAAACTTTTAGCTCCTTATGAATCATGTCATGAAATAATGTAGTTGCCATCCTTTGATAATTAGCTTCGGTGTTCTTTAAACCAAACGGCATCACCTGATAGCTAAAAGTCCTAAACTCTGTTATAAATGTTGTCTTGTCCTTGTCCAATAGGGGTGTTAGTTCATAAGCATATGTTTTTTCATATGCTTCTTTCTTTATATACCAATCCACATAAGGCATTAAGTTATTATAATGTATGTATGCAAGTGCATGACTACATGGCACTCCACACAACTGCCACCTTCTACATGAACACTCCTTTGTTGACAGTGACACCACATGATGCTTTTTCACCCACTTGAACTTGGAAATTATAATTATCAGAAGGTTTAGGCACACAATGTGAAGTACCCACCTTTGCTTCCTCTATTCTCTTCCTAATTCTAGGCCCTACCTGATCCTTCCACTTCTGCACATATGTTTTGTATAGAAATTTCTCTCCATCAGAGTGGTCCTTATCCATCCTTGCATCAATATGATATGCATTGTTCTTGCCTCTCCTATATATCCATTAAATGTCTTAGCAATGTTGTTTGTCACATCATCAGATTTGGTGTAGGTTTGCAAAAAACATTTACAAAACCTTAACTTATCCCTTTTCAAGAGATCAACAGTTGCCTCAGAGGAGAGTGTCTCCAAGTCTTTCAACAGTTGCCCCATAGTTTGAATACACAATAACCCAGAAAGCTTTCTTAAATTCCTCCCCTCTATACTGTTTCTTCCAATTAGCATAAACATGCACTACGCAATTTCTATGCTCAGCATATGGCACCAGTGCCCTTACTACATTCTCCAACCCCTGCCACAAAAATTAAAAATCAAAAGGCACACATATACAAGTGCACTATGATTATATGAAATAGAAATGAACTTATAGGAAATACATACTTTCTACTAATCACTAACTATGGTCAGTCCTAGACCTTCACCAACTCCTAAATCAAAAAAAAGGAAATTAAAAAACCATGTCCAACTGTCTTGTTTTTCGTGTTCCACAACAGCCCAAGCCACTGGATACATTTGGTTGTTAGCATCCTTGGCCACTACACTCAAAAGCACACCTCCAAGCATTATTTTCAAGAAAGGCCCATCAACAAATATACATGGTCGACATCCCTCTTTGAACCCCTTTCTCAATGATGAAAATCCAATGTAAGGTTTTTGAAAAACGCTTGGACCTTTTAAATTATTTTCAGCACAATTTATTACAAAGGTTCCCTCCCTATCAACTCTCTGCTATATAAGGCCTTAATTTACTATAGTGAGCCTCTAAAGAACCAGTCAACTTTTCTAATGCCTTAGTCCTTGCTCTATAGCAATTTTGCCTATTCACAGTCACTGAATATTTTTCAGACATGTCCTTCATCATCTTATCGACACCATAATTTGGATCCTTCCTTATTTCTCCTAAAAATTCTTCTGCCAAGAAACCAGATGTTGCCTATCTATTTGTCATTGACCTATAACAACAATATTCCTCTTAGTATGTCTTAATAACCCATGATTTATCTTTTTTCCTACTACTTGCATACATTCTCCAAGGACATAAGTTATGGCATCTAGCTTCAACTTTTCTATCCTCATTGTGCAAAGCATAATTCCTCACAGCACCCATTATAAGCTCTTTACTAGCAAAAATCATCCCCACAGAAAATGATAAAGATTTGTGATCACAAGCAGGATTGTAGACAATTTTTACCTTTTTCATCTTTTTTTTATTTGAACATCACCTTCTTTACTACTGCATTTGCTTGAGTACTCAGCATCAGAATCTTCTAGTCACTTTCTTTTTTTTTTTCACGTTGGGAACATCATTAAATTCATCTCCCACAACAGCATCAATGTTACTTCTACCCATCCTATCCAGGTCCTCATCTAATCCTTACCCAATCCATTGTCAACAATAACATTTCTCAATTTATTCTTATTCTCCCTAGGCTTCAGACATTTGTCATCTTCTTTGTCTCCTTCAACTACTGAACCCATGTCACTATCTTCATCTGAATGACTGTTCCCATATTGAATGCTAACATCAACCAAGTAGGATTTTCAACTATTTCTTCCATAAAACCATGGTCAGCCTCCACTCTTGCATCACTAGCATGTTCTTCAGGAGGCTCTTCCTTTATTACTTCCATTTCACGAGGCTTATTTTCTATTTCAGGCAATACTATTTGCTCATCTCCTAATGACCCATCAACTAGCTTTTCCATAGCTTCCATCATTATCTCAAATTCATCCCTAGGATTTTCTTCTTTTTCCATAGCTTCCTCATTAGACACATAGTTTTTATATTGCCTATTTTTATTGTCTTCAATAACGAAGTCCATCTCTATATAATCTTTATCCAATTAAAATCCATTCACAGTCAAAGACCTCCAATCTCCCCTTGGTTTATAATAACCTACAATCCTTACTTCTCCACATCCAAATCCCCTAACAAGACTTAAAATGTCAGCATATGACATTTCAACACTGCATCTCTGTGTACTCCACTCTTGCAAAACCCTTCCACCAATGTAATTCATTCTCTTCCTAATACTCATAACCCCTCCAACCCAAACTTCAATAGGGAACATGCAATAGAAAATAATAGTAAATATATGTTCATTTACTACTTATGATCCAACCATATACCCTACATACAATACCATTTAATTACGCCCAACCATTTCTCAACCACACATATACTATGAAAAAGGAAAATTTAAGGCAAACACAATGCACATTATATCTCATGTCAGTTTCACATTCTCAGTCAATGCACTTCAAACAAACACACACCACAGTCCACATTTTTACTAAAATATTTTATAAAATAATATTTTATTCAGCAACCCATAAATCCATGTCACTATCTAACTCATACATTTCGATAACTAAACCAACAAAATAAAATAAACCCACAATTTATTGCATATAAATTCACAACATTCATTAACAACCTCTTTATAAACATAGTAAGTAATAGAGCCTAGGGTTCGTACCAATTTTTTTCCAGTTTTGCCTTTTCACTGTGAGTTGCGTGAACCCTACCTTTCTTGAAGGTGTCACTTTAGACAGATGAAACTAAGTCCAAAAGCAAAGACGACGCTTTATATTGTGGGTTACATGCTCAATTCTTTCGTGTTTGCGACGAGGGTAGAAGGAGAGAGTGGTGGTCAGGGATTTGATAGATGAAGGAGGATAGATGGGCTCTAATCGATGAGAAGAGTGGGATTTGGGTGGGTTAGGGTTTTTTCTTCCTCAATATGAAATGCACAGATTCACTTAACCCTCCCTTAGTTAAATGAACTTCAACAACAGTCTATGGGTCCACGTATATTAGTATTATATTGCTTAATTTTGACCAAAACCAAATTGGGGCTTAATTTTCACAAAAAAAAAAAAAAAAAAAAAAGAAAAAATTGAAAATAGGGTGCCTGAGGGGTTAAGTTGATTTTAGGGTGAAATTATGACAAGACGCAAAGTTGAGGGTATAAATGATGGTTTACCCCTTGTTTATTTAGGTTTTCAAGCACCCTTCTTAGTGTGAGAGTAAAGCTTGCAAGTTTGATTGTTCTTTACAAAAACAATCTAAGTTTCCTAGTTCTTTGAAAAAACTAGCAGGATTAAGTATTCTAGTTCTTTAACAAAAACTAGAAGGTAAGTTTACAAGTTCTTTGCAAAAACTTGTGGGTTATAGTTAGTTTTAAGTGCTAGGACTATTTCCATCGTGAGTTATGGTTAGTGCTAAGCATTAGGACTATTTCCATTATAATAGGCTTTGCTCTTCCCTTGAAAAGAGTTTAATAATAGAGGATCTCAAAATGGTTTCTTGAGGAGTGGATGTAGGCGTGAGAAGTACTGAACACTATAATTCTTGCTATTTGCTTTTCTCCTCTTATCTTTCTCTTTATCATATTGCTTGATTTTTCACACTCACACACTTCATCTTAATGATATGCAGTTATCTTAATTATTGATCACTCTATGTTCTGATTTGTTGAATCTTTATGATTAATATTGCTTTAAACTAAAACTGTTTATGAGTTACAAAGTTGCCAGTTTAGTGAGTTATTTTAGACCTGTTGATTGATTAAGTATTATAGATAATCTTTTTGCTTATGTGAGTTATATGATTATAAAATCTGTAAATTATCTGAATACTAATGTGTTTATGTTGTGTTTGGAAAAGGTCTTTAGCGTGCTATATTTTTATAATTCACAATTCAACCCCTCTTGTGTATAGCCTATCAAGACCTACAACAATGTTGTTGACTATGTTCTCATTTGAATGAAGTAAGTTTCTTTAATATTTTAAAGAAATGGATTCTTGGATTTCTGTTAATGCTTTCTGCAAATGATTTCTGTTAACAATATTGTTTCTCCAAGTTTAATGCTTTCCAAGTATTTATTTTCGCTTTGATATTTATCTACGTTTTAAACTCAGTTAAAGTTATTCTAATTCTGCTGTAATCACTTTAATTTTGGTGTTTTCATTTTAAGTTAAAATTTTTAAAAAACTCAATTCACTTCCTCTTGAATTTGTTTCATATTTGGAACCATAATTGTGGAAATATATATATATATATATATATATATATATATATATATATATATATAATCTCCTTATACATAACATGACCTGTTAAACCAATTGTTTCTTTCAAAAATAATACACTTTTCATTTTTTTAATTAATGGCACCTGAAAAAATGGCGTTGTAATAAAAAGCATTCTAGAATTCACTTGTTCTTAATATAGGGAAAGATAAATATGCCTGTAGATATAACTTTAATAAAATATTAAACAACTTAAATATTTTGTTCTTTTTTTATGTCTTGTCAACTTGACATAAGTAGTAATAATTCATGGACAACAAGTAAAAAATTTTTTTTTTCTTCCATAGGCGGTCATTGATGAGTTCTCACTAGTAGCTATCCATTGTCCTTCTTCGTATTTTTTTTGAATAATACTCAAATATGTATCTTTTGGTACAAATATGAGTTATTATTTCCATATATTTAGATTATCGTTGCCCACGTATCTTGGGATTTATTTTGAAATCTAGTTGTTTTGACAGTTTCTAGATTTTGTTGCACCGTTATGGTGATTTTGTTTATATTATTTTGTTATTTGGATAGTTATGCAAAAACAAGTGCAGATCTCATTTCTGATAGAAGAAAAAAATTTAAAAATAATCATACTAAACTTATAGAAAGACCATGAAGTCAAATAATGGCATCAATATATGGCCACCACATGGAGAGGACAATCACCTTTGACACGTGTATCATTGGCTTATCAACTCGGTCAAATACTTCAAATCAAGATTGTGTTTTTTTATTCTTTATATAAATTGTTTATTATTAGACTTTCTATATAAAAATATAAAAATATATTGTATATGTGTATATGTTTTCTCTTAATGAATTTTAAGTTTGATTTATTCTTAAGAAGAAAACCTCTAAAAATGCATCACACGAGTTTAAATACATCATCGTACACATCACTTCTTTCTTGAAATGAATAACGTCAACACCAAAAAGGCATTACGAAAAAGAAGCAACCCAGGTAATTGTTGAGAATAATAAGAACTATTTTATGCTCTATAGCAAGTTTAGAATGATCAAACTCATCATTTTGTAGAGGTCATTCGTTAAAGTGGTGTTTACCTTATTATTTAAACAACTTATTAGGCGGAGTTAATTTAATAGTTGTTAAATTCTGCATATTGCTCACACATCCCATAAGAGAATAATATGTTGGGTTTAATCATACAATAAACACAACGGAATTAAAATAAAAATTTATTTATATTATGCCAATATGGATCCATTTAAATAAATAAGCCAATAAAAATTTAGGTTAGAAGAATACCTTGAAATTGAGCCTTCAAGAATATGACAACACCGTCTTGTGCTAACAATCTTACAAATAGATGATTGAAAAACTCTAAAATGATTTTAGAGAATTGAGAAAATAGAGTGTTTAATGGTGCTAAAAATCTTACGCTTTTTGTTTTCTATATAGTGGTTATTTTATTTTAGATCTTCATTAAACAATATATATATAAAACACCTATGTTAAATAAATAAAACCTTTTATTAAAACAAATTGTAATTAAAATATATAAATAATTATATTTATTCACTTAAATATTTTATGTGAATAAATCATAATTATATCATTGCGATTTTTCAATATAATTAATTATGTCTATTTATTTAACTATTTAAATAAATAAATCATAATTAAAACATTAGATTTATGTGATCTAAAATTTTTAACTCAATAAATTTTAGATAGAAAACAATTAAGTCTCTGCTTAATATTTTTCAGTGAAATTGTAATTAAATATAGTTTATTATTTTACCTTTAATATCCCAAGATTTATTGATAATCAATTCATTCTTGATTCAATTTATTGCTTTTACTTTCTCATATCTATTCTTATATATGTGATCCATTAGGTTCCAAATATGTTGGCAATAAATATAATTAATTAAATAATTATTATTTAAAGGTCAAGAACATTGTCTTATAACATGTCAAGACTATCCAAATATTTGGAAAGTCAATAGTAGTTTGACTTAACCTTTCAATGCATAGTTTATCAGTATAATAAATATCATTTCATCAATAATGGTCTGATTTAAAAATTAAGCATGAAGTGTGCCTGCTACGCTAAATCATGTTAGTTCTCTCAACATTAACTATTGATCTCTTGAATGAAATTCTAAATCCAGTTTGCTAATTTCATTCTACCTTGCTCAAGAATTTCATAATTAATACTAATAGAAAATAATTAGAATATTTTTCCCTAATCTATCTAGGGTGACGAATCCTATCTTAATCACATAAGTATCTCTATATAGTTCCCGCTATATCCAATTCTTCATTACTTGTTATCCATAAAAGGAATAGAATGAGGAATCAAAAGATAGCAATTAATCCCTATACAAGATAACTTAGTAATTTTCAAGTCAAAAAATCAGTTACACAAATATTACTTGAGTATTCTATAGACACATGTAACTCTCCATATGAATTTCTCATGTAGGTCAATTCATTTGACTTATCTAAATAACAAGCACATTCAAATTAATTTTAGATATCACATATATCTCAGCTTATGAAAACAACTGCTTCCTTTCACAAAGGAAAAAGTAACAATAATATATTCTCATGGACTTTATCTTTAATCCGAGATTCATTTAACAAAATATAAAAGATAAATAAATGTCTTTTATTAATTATAAGATATTTAATGCATAAAACATTATGTCTAAATAAAACCAATCAATTGGCTATGAGGCATAAGGCATATAACTAAGGTAATATTTCTCCATCAAGAAGTGGAGAGAGAGGGTCCAGCAACAATGGTTG
Source organism: Jatropha curcas (assembly GCF_041381405.1). Lineage (NCBI taxonomy): Eukaryota > Viridiplantae > Streptophyta > Magnoliopsida > Malpighiales > Euphorbiaceae > Jatropha > Jatropha curcas. The sequence goes on from NC_143153.1 coordinate 11,174,047, forward strand.
CGTCATATCATCAGGCATGTCGTAATTGTCAATCAAGAATGGTTCTGTCCAAAAGTTTCCTGTAGGTTCTTCATATGCTTCCAAGAAATCTAATTCATCAGCAGATTTTAACTCACCGTTACTCATGACTGGCCTGCTATCCATGGCCATGGTTGATGAATCACTTGTAGATGATTTTGGAGATATTGGAGAGCTCTCCATAATATGAGGAGTTGCAGGATTTAGTAGCGGAATTTGCGGATTAATACCTTCTTTTTTTGTCCTTTTACGTTGAGAAAAATCGCTTGAGTTTGGTTCAGCCCTTTTCTTGAGGATGGAGTGCCAGAGGTTCTTTATGTCGTTGTCAGTTCTCCCCGGTAACTGGGCAGCAATAGCAGACCATCTGTATATCCAAGATATACACAAAGTATAAAAAGCATTTGATACATGTATTTTTACTTATTTCTAAATATTTTTCAGTTTTTGCCCTCAAAACTTTTTCATCTTTTAGTTTACATAGTGTTTTGGACAAGTATAATGATACTTATTTCATTTGCGAATTCTTTTATAAAAAAAAAAAAAATCATTTGTACATGGATTTTAATGTTTGGATCAACCATATAATTCATTCTATTATATATAAACCTTAATAGCTTGTATTTGAAATTCATATAGTTTTGGTAATTTGTATCCTTCTAAATTTAGAGTTGATTTACAAATTCTATCAATTTGTTCCAAAGCATAACCAATTAAAAAAATAAAAATTCAATTATAGGAAACATTAAATTTGGAACTGAATTCATAAAATTTAACGGAATTCATTTACACAAACAAATTTGTATACGTACTTCAACCTTATTTATAAATGATTTAATTTCATTTCAAATATCTTTTCGTTTGGTATTTTATATACACACATAAACATGGGACTTTGAATGTAATTTTATTACAATAATCCAAAAAACCAGGAACTATAATTGTTTGTCTTATTTCTGTGTCCACAACTACCTATCAGACAGAAATTGAAACTATCTAGCGCTGGACTCTTATAGCTGAATGGTTGTGAAACTTTTTCTTTTGCAGACATTTTTCTAGCTTCCTGCTATATAAATTTCAGAAGAAAAATATGAATTAAAAATATACCTATTCCCTAGTGAATCATGCAACCGAATGATGGCGTCCTCTTCTTCTTTAGAAAAGTTTCCTCTCTTAATATTAGGCCTCAGATAATTCAGCCATCGCAATCTGCAACTCTTTCCACACCTTAACAGACCTGGAAATGAAAACAAAAATAATCTTTTATTTTATGTACCATCTTTCTTTCTCTGCATTTGCAGAGAGAGAGTTTTTATGGCTCAAACCTGTATCCTCTTTGTCTCTTTTTATGTATAATAATTTCTTACCTGCATACTTAGGAAGTTGACGCCAATTCCAACAGCCATTTCTAGAAATATAATCCATAAGTTTTCTATCTTCTTCAGGACTCCATGTACCCTTCTTCAGGCCACTTTTGTCACAGCAAGGAGTTCTAACCATTTTCCTTTGTATTCTTCTATGAAGACTCTCACTCTCTCTTTGATTTTCCTAAACCACTTGAAATTTCCAAGTACAAGTAATTAAGAATTCAAAGTCTCGCCTATTTATAGTACATACCATCACTTTAGACCGAAACGTGTTTCATGCCAGTTGATTATTACTGTTTATTTTAAATTTTTTGGTTTTAGATTATCATCGGACTCCGATTGAATTGAATCAAATACGTGCTATTGATACTGTTTATGTTTAAAAAATCAATGGTTTGATTCATAAATAAATGATTTTATTCTACGGTCAAAGACAGAACAGTTTTTTTGGGTTTTTTGGATTTAGTGAAAATCATAAAGGAAAAAGGTGCATCCACGAAGGTTCAATAAAAGCTTCTCTTATCTACAGGTTCGAAAGATAAAGAGTGCAGGTCCTTGATACGAGACTTGTCTTTTCTTATACATGAGGCAATAAGGTCCGGTCCCCCATGTGTTAAAACTTTAAAAATCAATTAATAACAAAATAAAATAAAGTATAAAATTTTTTCACTTTAATCCATCAAATTCTACATTTATAAAATCACACAAATTTAACTTTTCAATTTACAAAATTATTTTATTAAACACTTTAAATATTTTATTAAATTATTTAAATTATTTATAAAATCACACAAATTATTTTATTAAATATATAATAGATCATTCAAAACATTTAAAGGGCCATGGAGTTAAAGTTGCAAAATGTAACGGTGAATTTATATATTTGGATATTTTATTTATCAAAATAAAAAGGTATCATATGTATATCATAAAAAGAATTTTTTTTTTTTAAGAATTGACTCAGTGGAAAATTTATAACATTTTTTTTTTTCAAAATTCATACTACTTCACATTTTCATCAAGGTAAATTTAATACAAGGCGTGAAAAGGTATCATGAAGAAAGATTTTTGCCAATAATTATAGATTAGGATTTTTTTTTTTTTTTTTTGAGTGAGTTTTAAACAAAAAAAAATGTATAATATCAAAATCCAAATAGTCAAATTTATTAATCCACTAAATAATCTGTAATCATTCTTGCCAATCAAAATTAATCATCAACCATCGCTATTAATCATTCATGACTATCATAATTTATTACGACATCTGTTATTGTTATATTTAACAAATTACTATGCTATTTGTCACATGAGAAAAGACTATATTCCTAAATACTTATGCCGTTTATAGTTTTCACAAATAATATATTTTTTTATTTCTTATCATTTATATATAACCAACAGTGATTGCTTCAATTTCTCAAAAATTTATTTTAATTCGGACAAATTGAATGGTTTAGGGATGTGAAATCTCTAAATGTGACAGTATTTAGAAATAGAGAGGTATGTTGGAGCATTTTTTTTCTCATATTTAATTCTGTATATGTTCCAAAATATAAGTCATTTAAATTTTTTACTTAAGAATTAATGAAGAAATTAATTCTCTTAAATTATAAAAAAAAAAACTAAGAGTAATTTGACCGAATGATTCTTTATCTCAAAATTCCACGAGTGAATAGAAAGTTGTATCTGAGTAAATTATGAAAATAGTTATTATATCTGATATAAATAAGAGTACCATTGGAAAAATAATTATTTATTACTCCTTAAAATACTTAAAACGACTTATGTTTTGTAAAAGAAAATAATCAACTTAAAACGACGTATATTTTGAGACGGAGTGAGTAATAAATTATAAAAATATGAAGTTTATAATTTTAAATATATTTACATAGTCTTGTTCTTAACATTTCCACTAATTTCAATTTTAAAATCAAATAATAAAAAATTAAATTTTCAAAAACTATTTCTCAAAATAAATTATTTTTCACAAATAAAGATAGACTTATTTTATTAACTTTCTTACAAATCTTCAAAACATCCGCGAAAGGAATAGAGAAATTATGTACAAAAAATGCGTGTGAAGCGAAAGACAGTAAAATCTAATTTCGTCGGTAATTCTTAGTAAGGGCTCCTCAGCATGAAAAAATTGATCGAATCCATTTGAATCAACTGATTCTGTTTGTTTTTAGTTTTACTAGAAAACATTGAATATTTTTTATTATCTAAGATAAGAAAATCTTGAAAAATTAAATTAATCTAATCTAAAAATTAAGTTGAAAAAAAAAAAAAAAAGTGAATCAAAATAATTTGATTCGATTTAGTTTGAACTAAATCAATGGGATGCTCACTACTAGCAATATGTGAAATTAAAAGAAATTTAAAATATTTGTTCGATGCTTGGAAGATGCAGAAGTTTTTAATATTTTTATGCATTTCATATAATTTTTCATATTTTATATTTATCATAAAATGCATAATTCTTTTTTATTTTGTACACATAGTCATTCAACTTGGACAGGGCGATGACATGGTCCGTTGGTGAATCAAATTCAAAATCAAATTGGTTTTGTTTTTGAACCATATAAGAAATAAAACCAGAATGAACCGATTGAACCATGGCCATGGGGGATTCAGCAACCCTGATCAATTTTTTTTGATAATAATAATAATTATAATTATCTTAAAATTATAGTCTAATTAATATATTTATTTTAATATTTTTAATGATCCATCAATTGAATTATTGCCTTCTAGTTAAACAAGAGACCCATCCACCTGATTCCCCGAACATATTAGTGGTCGACTAAATTTAGTAACTATATTTGTACACTTGTTTCTATATTCAAACCCGGTTAGATTTATGTGAAGATCTCAAAATAATGGCAATCCTAAGTTTCAAATATCTGACTTTGCATGTAACATGGAGATACAATTTGATTCTACTAATTCAACCGATTATTGGTATATTTCTAATTTAGAAAATTGTTAATTCGATAATGCATTGTTTAATTAAAAAATAAAACTTACAGTTGGATTTCAAAAAATAGAATTGAACAGTTTTAATATTAGAAAAATGAATTTTCTCTAACATATTCCTAAGAGATTAAATACAAGAATAAATGATAGAGTATACAACCATGTGCGTATATATATATATAAGAATAAAACAATTTGATTTGATTTCTGTTTAACCAAACTAATTCAAAACGGATCGTTTATGTAACATTTTGAATTTTTATTTTCAAAATTTTTGGAATTTAATTAATTTGAGTAATTTCATTTGAGTTCCATGGCGCAAAATGAATTCTGTTACAAGTAGAAGCTCGAGATGGAAAATTGGGCCCACAGCACGATTTTTAGGACTAGCCTTCATTTAAGGTTCTACAATTATTTAGAAAATTTATCATTTTGAATACTATTATTTTCAAAAAAAAAAAAATTAGTAACAACTATTATTGTTTTATCATTATTATCGTCAAAATAAACTAATAGAGACAACAAAAACAAGAAAATATTCTATCTATATTTATATCTCTATTGGGATAAAAATGCCACTACTAAATTTATAAATTGAAAAAAATATATTGCTAATGATTTTAATTTAATTGGTTAAAAATATAAAATGAATTTAATTTTAATTGGTCATATATTAATTTTCTATTTAAATTTAAATTCTATTGGATAATATACTATAAGATACATATAAAATATGGTAATTCTATTCGTTACATTTTTGCACTGACGGTTCTCAAATCAAATTATATAACATAATCTAAAATAAGCTATATAATATATGTTAAATATGGTAATATATACATATTATATGGTGGTATATACACACTATATGGTAATATAATATAAGATGACAATATTATTATATGGTAATATATATATTATATAGTAATATAATATAATATGGTAATACTATTTGATGGATACTAGATAAGGTATATATTAAATATGGTAGAATATAGGATCTTTGACGGTTTTAATTTTATAAGTTGAAAAAATAAAGGTAATTTAATTTTGATTGTTATATTATATTATATAAGGTACATATTAAATATGGTAAGAATATGATATGTTTAATTATTATTTTTAATAACGTTTTAATTTGATTGGTTATAATTATTTCCTACAAGTAAATTATTCTACAAAAGTTAAATGTAATTTATTATTATTTATTAAAAATATATTATAACATTTATTACTTGATATAAAATAAAAAATAAAACTCACTTGAAATATCTATATTTAAAAAATACAAATTATGATATAACACATTACATTAGCAAAGAATTTTTTTTCTCAAAATACAATTATAAATTAATTATAAATGAATACCAGAAGAATAAATGATGCACTAAAATAATGATTAATAATTAATTGTTATCATTGCTAATATTAATTTTTTATATTTTAGTAATATAGACAGTTTATGCTATTATATTGTATACCAAAAAACCAAGTTAATTAATTTTAAATTGTTATAATAAACTGATTGATAAGTAATTTTTTTCATGAAAATTTGGTTATCAAATTATAATAATATTTTATTATCATGAATATATTATTTTCTTAACAAGTTATTTAATTATTGAATTCTTTTCCATTATTATTTCATATAATGTATACATTAAATTACATTTACTTACAATATGTAAAAAATTAAAGAGTTCAAATGTATATAAAGTGAGAATGGGGAAGCAACAATATAATTGCCAAAAATTCACCTATTGGAATTATAGATAGACAAAAATATCATTAAAGATTTTAATTTTATTGATTGAAAAATAAAGGTAAATCAATTTTGATTGTTCATATTAATTTCCTATTTAAATCTAACTTCTATTAGATAAAATAAGAAATTATATAAAGTATATATTGAATATGGTAAAAATCTAATATTTTTAAGGATTTTAATTTTTTTTTAATAAATTACACGAGGTATCCAGGCCCGTGTCCATTTTAACGGTCTACAAATTTGACTAATTTCTGCTCGCCCACAGAGACAAAAGGGCTGTCCCGATCGAATCTATAACCTAAGCTATGATGATCAACCTGCAAATGCTCTTTGTCATTGAGCTACCCCTGTTAGGAGTAGGATTTTAATTTTATCGGTAGTAAAAATCAAGATAATCTAATTTTGATTAACTATTTTATACTACAAAAAATACATATTAAATAGCCTAAGAATATAATATATTTTATTTATTATTTTAATAAATATTTAATTTAATTGGTTATAATTATTTCATATAAGTAACTTAGCAAAGAATAAATGTAATTTATTATTATTTATTAAGGAATATATTATAAAATTTATTATTTGATATAAAATAGAAAATAAAAATCACTAAATATATAACATTTTAGATTAGCGAACCATATAACATGTTGTAAAGAAATTTTAATACAAAGAAAAGGCAACCATAAAATTAATTATATGCTCATACATTAGCAAAAAGCTAAAAAAAAAAAAAAAATACTAAAATTATAAACCATACGTTATAAGAATTAATATTTTAATTATTATCTAGCTATCTATCTACAATACAAATTCAAAAAGTAATCAGCCAAGTCAATAATTATAAGAAAATTTAAATTGTTGTGAATAATTATTATGAAAATTTGGTTGCCAAATTATAGCAATGTTTTATTTTTTACAAAAATATGTCATTTCTTTAACAAGTTATTTAACTGTTGAATTTTTTATTTTATTAATTCATTTTTTTATTTTATGAATCCTCTTAGATTTTTAATAATATAAACATTTCATAATATATGATTTATAATAAAAAAATTAACAGAAACTGTACCTAACATTTATTTGTAATGTGTAAAAATCTACAAGTATAAATAACATGTAACGCTTGTTCGAAAAAACTAGTATAATATATATATACCAAAGCGATATAAGAAATATTTTTATTTTTATCATCCAATCAAAGAAAGAGAAAAGTAAAAGGAGTAGAAACTCGTAAAATCAAAGCACCTTAGTTACCTACTGAGTCACTGAATAGCGTTAAGCTACCATTATCTTTTCATTCATCGTTTTTGGCCGATTCCTTGCTAGAGCAAAGTATTTAATGTTCAGGTGATTTCCCAACTAAATGATGTGCCACTGGCTAAAATTGATTACATATTTGGAATCATGTAATCGAGCACTATGATCCAAAATCCAAAAATTTTATGACAGTTTATGTTTCCAGCCACGGGCCGCGGCAGTCTGGCCACACGTCGGTTAGTTCGAAAAAGTCGGTAGCATCTTCTCTTTTGGTTGATCACTTTTGTGCTATCAGTTTTTAAATTGGCAAATCATAAGACTCTAAACTTGTTATATTCCAATTCCGAAATTTTCGTTTCAATTTTAAATTTTTTGGTTTCTCATTTGAAAATTATTAGTTAGATTAAGTTTCATTCACATTTAACGTTGATTAAGATTTCGATTTGTAGATTATATGCCATAGTTAGTATATAATTAATAGGTTTTACAAATTTATCGAATTTGTAAATATTGAACTAAATTACTCTCCTTTAATCTATATTATTTGTGAATTCAATCGAAAATGGAATACTTGAACAAGTTATAAATACAAGTGTCATGCAATGGTGGTCTAAACAAAAAGTGATTATGCCAAGGCACAGTTAGTAAAAGTGTATACTAACTAATTTATAAATTTTAATTGAATTTCCAAACTAAATAAAAAGTTGGATAGAAATTTCATGATTAAATGCAAATAAATTAAGCCTTGATTATCTAAACATTTAAATAGTAACATATATGTAAACTTAAATTTTATAAAACAACATTTTGATTAATTTATTAATCGTTGGATTATCACTGAGATAATAGTATTGTTGTTGATACTAATAATATTATTAATAATTGAAATGTAGGATCGGAATTTGTCAAATGTAGAGTGCCCAATGGACAACCACATATCTATATATATATATGATTTCTAATAGATGATTTAAATCCGTTTTTAGAGGATGCTCTAGTAAATTTCCAGTAGAACATTAAAGTCAAGCTTAGAATTAGAAACATAATTATTCATGTAATATTTTGTTATCGATAAAAGGTATCTTCTATTTGCTGAAGGAGATTCTTCCTTTGGTGATTAGCCCTAAGCAAAGCAGCTATTTGCTGAAGGAGATTCTTCCTTTGGTGATTAGCCCTAAGCAAAGCAGCTATGTGCTTGGAAGGCAAATTAAGGACAAATATCATGGTTTTTCAGGAAGCCATCCATTCTATGAAAAACATGCAAGGTCTTATGGGGTTCATGGCTATTAAGATTGATATGGAAAAAGCCTATGACTGGCTTAGCTAGGACTTTGTGGATTGGGTGTTGAAGGATGCAGGTTTTCCAGATAGCTAGGTTTAAAATAACTTGAAATATATTAAGTCAGCTGAAATGCGAGTTTTATGGAAGGGGGAGTTGCTAAACGCTTTCTAGCCTTCTCGGGATGTTCGACAAAGTAACCCTATTTCCCCTTACATTTTTGTTCTCCGCATTGAATGTTTGGTGCACCTGATTCATCAAGCTACGAGATCGGGAAGTTGGAACCCTCTTTCTCTTTCTAGGAGAGGACCTTCTATCTCCCATCTGCTTTTTGCTGATGATATGGCTCTTTTTCCGGAAGCATCCCTTTCCCAGCTTACTATTATACCGGACATTTGAGATGTTTTTCCCTCGCCTCTAAGCAAAAGATTAATTTTCACAAATCTAATATTTTTTTTCTCTTATAATGTTGGGGTAAATTTGGATACTTCTATTTTGGCTGTGTCTGGCATCCTTATTACTTCTGATCTTGGCAGGTACCTTGGAGTCCCTTCAGTTCACTATAATGTTGATAAGAGCTTGTATCAATATCTTATTGATAAAATCAGGAATAAACTAGCTGGTTGGAAGGCTTCTACCATCTCCATGGCTAGTCGTGCTACTTTGGTCAAATCGGCACTAGGGACTCTCCCTTTTTATTCCATGCACACTAGTATTATTTCGACTGCTACATACAATAAGATAGGGAAAATATATCGAGAGTTACTTTGGGCAAGTAGGAATAATGAAAGGAGGGTCCATTTGATCAATTGGGACACTATACAGTTGCCAAAAGTGAGTGGAGGGCTGGGAATCAGGAATCTCAGACTTATGAATAATGCATTTCTTGGTAAGTTAAGATGGAGACTTCTTCATAATAAGGATTCTTTATAGGGTCAAGTTGTTATCAGCAAGTATATGCATGGCTTTTGCTCATGGGACTGGGTCCTAAAGTGAAGTTGTATTATATTTGGAAAGCTATTTATAAAGGGATGAAAGTTATTAAAACTGGGTCAATTCTTGATGTTCATAATGGGAGAAGCATAAGATTTTGGAAAGTTAGATGGTTAAACCATGAGGTATTGTTTGATTGTGCTATTGTTCCCATTCCATAATTGGAGCGTGACTGTTTTGTTAGCGATTACTGGATAGCTAATGAAGGCTGGGATTGGAGCAGATTGTCTTCTAGATCGCTTAGTCAGGTGCAGGATTATCTAGGTGCGTTCTTCCTAAATGATGATGAAAGGGGATGAGATGGTTTTTTTTGGGGTCATTCTCCTTCAAGGGTCTACTTAGTCTCTTATGCGTATTTGCTGCTAGCAAATCTGAATATTGCTTTGGCTCCTAAAGTTTGGAATCGGGTATGGAAGGTTCCAATTTCGCAATGAATCCAAATGTTCCTTTGGCAAGTGTATCATGGTAAGATTATGTGTAATTTGGAGAGATTTAATAGGAAGTTACTAGATTATCCTTGTGATGAATTTCCCGCTACGGTGGAGATTGATATTCACATTTTGTGAGATTGTAAGCTAGCTAGAAAGATTTGGGAATCGCTTGATATATCCCTTATCTCTACTGATTCTTTTAATTTGGATTTGAGGGAGTGTTTGAATACGAATTTATAGGTTCAGACCTCTTTTACTACCAGCTGTTCTTGGAATGTTTTGTTTTCTATGTGTGTTTGGTAGACTTGGAGGTATAGAAATGATAGTATCTTTAATGGTGGGGTTAACATCAATCTTACAAAAGGCTTTGTTATTCATAAAGTGATAGAGATCGAGCGAGCTATTGATAACTCTCATGTTCTGGACAAGGATTTTGTTGGACCCTATATGATTTTTATTTCTTAGATGCCTCCAAGGAATTATTGGGTAGCTGTCAACACGGATGGATGCTCTACAAGCAATCTTGGGATAGAAGGTTGTGGTGGAGTGATTTGCAATAGGGAGGGAAGATGGGTGACTAGATTCATGATGAACATTGGGGTGTGCAATGCTATTCAGGCTGAGCTTTGGGGTTTACATCAAGGTTTGGTGTTCGCTTGGAAGGAAGGGTTCAAGCAGGTGGAACTACAAACTGATGCTCAGGTTGCTATTGCTATTCTTTCTGCTCTAACTTCTTCTTCAACAAGGTTTAAGGATGTGGCTATAGCATATAAGAAGATGATTCAGCAAGAATGGCAGGTTTCTGTGATTAAAGTCTATCGGCAGGCTAACAGCATAGCTCATGCTCTTGCCAATTCTGTACTTCGTTCTAGCAGAGGGGTCCATATGGTTAATCATCGTCTAGTTTGCTTCTTGGCTTGTTAGAGGCTGATAGAATTGAGGCCATATGGCCTAGATAGGTTATGTGATCGTTGTTGTAGTTTTTTTGGTTTTATTCCCTTCATTCTATTTAAAAAAAAAGGTGTAGATGCTTAAATTTTGGCCCTAAAAGCTTAGTGATGATAAACCATTTTTCACATAAGTTTAGATCGGGATTCCCGATCGTCTCGATTTTTGTACTAATGGTCTGTGGATGAGATAAAACTCATGTTTAATTAACTTCTTTTACTTTTCTAAACTATAGGCGTTTCACAATGAAACTGGACCCGAGAAGCGCGACGTGTCCACCATACGCACTTTTTGGTGCACCGTCTCGTTTTGCATGCCACCTAGTCTGATTTGGTAAAAATGGGACCGACCTTATTTTGGGGCCAACCGGTGGCATTTTTCCATGTAAGCCCAAAAATAGGATGCCATGTAAGCCCTAAAATAGGGTCATACACCCCCCCATTTGCCTATAAATAGGGCATTGGGGAATGTGTAAAAGGAGAATTTTTTGGATACTTAGGAAAACTATTGCATTTTCAAAACTCAAGTTATAAATCAAAGAAAAATTGTGTTTTTCTTGGATTTAAGTTGTGATTTGTTCATTTTTCAATCATCAAAACCCCTAAGGATCCATTGAAAATTCTAGAAACACATTCGTTTAACCTTAAACTCGGATTGTTGGATCTAGAACTCAACGTTTGGGTCTCTTTATCCATTCTTACAAAAACTTTGAGCAAATCTCCAGAAAGGTAATACCTGAGGGCCGTTACTTTGTTCCTTCATCTTTTTTCCTTTTTCTTTTGGTGTTAAAACACCATTTTTGAACCTGGTTGTGAGGGAAACTCAGGATTAATCATAATGGGCCTTCTGTGCCTCTGTGGTGCATTGATAATTGCAGTGGCGCAAGCCACTATGTGTAGTGTGTGCCATAGGCCAGTGACTCGTGCCACTTCACTACAGTTTGCCCGCAGTTGCTCTATTTCTTATCTGCGACCTTCCTGATCAGGGAATGGCCTGGAGCCACTACATGTGGCGTATGCCAAACCCTTGTGGTGCATGCCATTTTCTCCTGTGGCACCAGACACTTCAATTTAGAGGTCTAGAATGCTAATAATCAATAAATTTGTCCCCATTCGGATATCTAGTGGCAAAGCTCCAACTATAATTGCTTTAGGATGCATTTTTGTCCACAAGTGGATCTAATATAAACATCAATAAGCAAGGTTTTGAGTAGTAATTGGTATATTTTTTTCATTATTCATGATGAACATCAAAACCATGAATTCCAATATTGTTTAAAATTTTGAGTTATTGTCTTTTAAATTAATGTTCTTTTCTTTCCAACACTTTTAATATTCTGTCCTTTAAATTTATGTCCTTTTGTTTATTGCACTAACCCATGATCTACTAACTTTGTAATATGGACATGCATAATTTAAAGCATTATTTAGGTGAATGAGTGTTTTATGGTTTTGAATGTATGATTTAATTCTGTGAATGATATTCTTGTTATGTTTGTATTGGATGAATGTTTCTTTATTTGCTTAGTTCTAGTTTTGTATATTGGCTAAATGTAAGGGACCTTAATGGGCCCTATTTATTGCTAGTATGTAATTAATTAAGGGGAATTGGGAAATTTGGAGGGATTAATGGGTAGAATGTACAGTTAGGTGAATGGTTTGTACTCATTTCTCCACACCCCTTCTTTGGATGGTTTATTTTATGTCAAATGCTTGAGACTATTTGCATGATTGTCATTTCTTCAAAATCGCATTAAAATCAATTTTACACCTCAATCCTAGTTAATTGTGTTATTAATTATTGTGAATTAATGGATAACGAGGAGGCCAATTTAACCGAATAATATGGGTGCCTAACACCTTCCCATATCATACCTAACTCTCGAACCCTATGTCTGGTTTAAAACCAAGTTAGTCGATTGTTTGGAATCGACTAATTCGAGAATTTTTCTTAAAGATGGTGGTGACTCCAAATTAAAATTTTTACCAATTAAGAAGCCTTTTTTAAAATTCCTTTTCAAAAAGGATCACTATTTCTAAGGATTAATAAACAAGTTGAATAAAGAAAACCGCCTTAATAAATAAAATCAACCAAGCCCGTTCCAAATAAATTCTTTCCACTTCTTTGGGAAAAAATCGAGAAAAAAACTCCATCCACAGCATGGCAACTCCATGGGGATTAAATCGAGAATCTCTGATTTTTGGTTTTGGGTTAGAATCGAGAGTTGACTTCGAAAGTTGTCCGCTTATTCACAATCTTTAATAATACTATTAATTTTGAATTGAGTTTACTTTTTGTACTTATAAATATCGTTCATGCATTTATCTCTTTTTAATCTATTTTCTACCCTAAACCTGTGAATACTCAAATTTTGAGGCTCAAAAAGCCAGTTTTCCCGGCCGCGGCGATGGCGGCCGCCCTTAAAGGCGGCGGTAGCGGCTGCAGTCGCCTGTAAATACCCAAATTTTGAGGCTCAAAGAGCCAGTTTTCCCGGACTGCAAACAGTCCGACCGGACCAAAGGCCATTTGTGAACCCCTTCCCCAAAATGTCATAGGCATGTGATGCATATGATGAATGAGAAGAAATGCACGTGAGTGTGTGAGTCGCCACCTTGTTTAATTATTTAAGGGTAAACTAGGAAAAAACCCTAAGTGACTCCATTTTTAATTAACCTAGTTACTAGATTAATTATCCCAATGATTAAGGCACAATCTACGAACCCGAGATGGATCCCGAGACTATGTCATGCCGATAAACTAACCGATGAATGAATGCTTTGCAAGGTAAATGATGGATTAATGAAATGTTTGAGTGATTTTGACTTGCCACCCGGGGTGAAATCCCGAACGTGCCTACGTACTTCCGTTTGAATGGAAGATCAAAGTCAACGTAGTTCGATAGGCCTTCTTTGAAGGGCTTTGAATGGGTATGCTTTATGCATGAGTGTGTATGCTTTGTGCATGATTTTGTGTATGCTTTGTGCATTTTGTGTGTATGCTTTGTGCATGTTTGTGTATGCTTTGTGCATGAGTGTGTATGCTTTGTGCATGATTTTGTGTATGCTTTGTGCATTTTGTGTGTATGCTTTGTGCATGTTTGTGTATGCTTTGTGCATGAGTGTGTATGCTTTGTGCATGAGTGTGTATGCTTTATGCATGATTGTGTATGCTTTGTGCATGATTTTTGTTTAGGCATTTTGCCAAAAATGTTGATTGATTTTTAGGCATGTTGCCAAAATGGTTCATTTAAACGATTTGTCGCTCAAAATTGTTGATTTTAAGGCATTTGTGCCAAAATGGTTCATTTTAAGGCATTTTGCCAAAAATGTCGATTTTACGGCTTTGAGCCGAAAATGGTTGATTTTAAAGGCATTTTGCCAAAAATGTCGATTTTACGTAATTTGACGCTAAAATGGTTGATTTTACGGTTTTAAGCCGAAAATGTTGATTTTAAGGCATTTTGCCAAAAGATTGATTTTAAGCGATTTGTTGCTAAAAATGGTTGATTTTAGGCCTTTGGCCAAAAGGTGTTGTTTTAGGCAATTAGTTTGCCAAAATGTGCGATTTAGGCTTTAATGCCTCGATTATCAATTAATCGGGCATTCGAGCTAAATCACAATTTATTGTCGAAACGTGATTGATTAAGGCTTTTAGCCACAATTATTGATTAATTGGACTTAAGCCGGATTTGTTCGAAATAAGGCAATTGAACCGTAGTTATTAATTAACTAGGCTCTTTTAGCCAATATTGTCGGATTTAAACTTTAATACCACGATTATTGATTAACCGGGCATTTAAGCTTAATCAAATTAATTAAGGCAGTTTATTTACCAAAAATAATGACGTGGATGCATTTATGCAATTGTAGAATTATTAAGAGTAGAAGAGAAATATGCATGAAGTGCTAAAATTAAATAGGCAGAGTTTTGTTTACATACCTGATTTAATCGACGACCGCTTCTTAACTCCGGATTAAGCTCCTCGCTTAGGAAATATTAATTAATTTTAATTTGTTTGATTTTAATGGTCAAATATCACAATAAAAATGCAATAAAAATTAAATTAAATGCAAAAAGCGGTAAAGAAAACGCAAGGAGCGTGAGAGGGAGAAGGATTCGTCCGTCAATACAGACAGGTGTGCCAAAATTGGACTGAAAATGGCCTATTTATAGGCCATTTTCGGGTCCAGGGCGGCAGGTGCCGCCCGGGAGGGCGGTAGCTGCCGCCCTGTCGGTGGGGCGGCAGGCCCCGCCGACGCTGGGCGGGGGGTGCCGCCGGGGCGGGCGGCAGCTGCCGCCCAGTCGGTGGGGCGGCAGGTGTCGCCCAAGCTGGGCGGCAGGTGCCGCCCAGGGGCGTGGGGGGGCCAGGACTCGCCTGCGCGGGGCGACAGGCCCCGCACGCGCTGGGCGGCACGCCTCGCCCGCGCGGGGCGACAGGCCCCGCGCGCGCGGCAGGCCCCGCCCGCGCGGGGCGACAGGTCTCGCCCGCGCGGGGCTGCAGGCCTCGCCCGCGCTGGGCGGCAGGCCTTGCCCAGGAAGTGGGGCGGCAGGTGCCGCCCAGGCTGGGCGGCTGCTGCCGCCGTGCCCGGCGGCCGGCTCCGCCGTGGCCGGCGGCAGGCGCCGCCGTGGCCGGTGTGGACACCGTGCCTCGCTCCGAGGGCCTTTTTGGGAGTTCCGGACCTCCGAAAAGTATTCCGGGACCTGTTCCGCGATCCTCGCGATATTCCGGACGTTTTAGTACCATATTGACATATTTTCGGTGAACTTCCGAAATAGCCTCCGGTCCGGCCGGACTGTTTGCAGTCCGGGAAAACAGGCTTTCTGAGCCTCAAAATTTGGGTATTCACACCATTTCGGGAAGTTCACCAGAACTATGCCAATATGGTACTTGAAATGTCTGGAAAATTATGAGGATCGCTGAACTGGTCCCAGAATATTTTTTGGAGGTCCGGAACTCCTGAAAAAGCCTCTGGAACGATAAAAAAAGCACACGGGTCGATGTGCCCGCCCCGCACCCTTAAGGGCGGTCCATCCAGGACGGGCGTGCCCGCCCCCCTGAGGCGGGCACGCCCGCCCTCCAGGGCGGGCAGGACCGTCCTCGGGTCTCCTTTTTCCTATAAAATTGGCCCCGGGGCCTCCGTTTTTACTCACTCAGTCTGTGTTGACGGACGCTCCTTCTCCCTTACGCTCCTTACGATTCTTTACTGCTTTTCTGCATTTTTATTTAGCTTTATTATTTTCTTGCTTTGCTATTTGGTCATTTAAAATTAAATTAATTAATATTCCCTTAACGAGGAGCTTAACCTGGAGTTAAGAAGTGGCCGTCGATTAAATCAGGTATATGAACTAAAACTCTGCCTATTTTATTTTAGCATGTCATACATTCTTCTCTTCTACTCCTAATAATTCTATAACTCCATAAATGCATTCATGACATCTTTAGGCAAATAAACTGCCTCAATTAAATAAATTTAGACTAAATGCCCGGTTAATAAATAATCGTGGTATTAAAGCCTAAACCCGACAATATTGGCTTAAAATACCTAGTTAATTAATAGCTATGGTGTAATCGCCTTTATTTCGAACAAATCTGGCTTAAGTCCAAAAAATCAATTTTGGCGACAATCGCCTAAATCACATCAATTTTTGGCAACAATTGCCTAAATCAATCCATTTTGGCGACAATCGCCCAATCAACATTTTTTGGCAATCAAATTGCCTAAATCACTCTTTTTGGCTAAAAGCCTTAAAATCAATCATTTTGGCGACAATCGCCTAAAATCAATCATTTTGGCAATCAAATTGCCTAAATCACTCTTTTTGGCTAAAAGCCTTAAAATCAATCATTTTAGGCGACAATCGCCTAAAATCAATCATTTTGGCAATCAAATTGCCTAAATCAATCTTTTTGGCCAGAAGCCTTAACACTACAAAAAAAACGCCATTTTGCGACCGACAAATCGGTCGCAAAATGGCCAATATCGGTCGCTAATTTCATATAGCGACCGATTTGCGACCGACAATTGTCGGTCGCAAAAATACTGGTCGCAAAATAATTTTGCGACCGATGAGACAATCGGTCGCAAATTAGATACCGATAAAATCGGTCGCAAAATTGAATAATCGGTCGCAATTTTTGGTCGTGGTTTAATTGGAAATTCAGTCGCAAATTTGGTCGCAGAATATCGGTCGCAATTGTTTTAAATCGGTCGCAAATAATAAATTCATAATTTTTACTTTTGGTATCAAATCGGTCGCAAAAATGAAAAAAAAAATAAAAAAAATTAAATATTATTTTGAAACCAAAATATTTCTGCACCTGTGAAAGTTGACATAAATGCATATATATCACACAACCTATTCAAGAACAGTATAAAAATGTAACTTTTATTGTTCTGAACAAATTAAAATATGAAAATACAAATGAAAAAATAAAAGTCCAAAATCAAATCTATATATGCTGCTGCTCATCTGCAGGATCCGATGTCGGATCTCCCGATGTCGGATCGCCGGGAGGAGTACCTGCTGGATGTGATGTAGCGCCAGGAGGGGTGACCAAGGTATCGTCTGCAGCATCGGGATCAGGAGCCGATAGTGGCTGCTGCTGAGACGTCGAAACATGTCGGTCTGTAGCAGGCGCAGGATCAGAGGGAGAAGTACCAGCACGGTGCAGAAACACATCAATTTTCTGTTTTGGATTAGTAGGCCCAGGAACAATAACACACAAAAACATATATTCATCTTTCATACACATTGACGGTGGTAGATTATACGGTGTCACAATGACAGGCCATGATGAATATTGCTGTCCTGATTGGCCAAATGGCTGAAACCCATCAGTACAAAGCCCCAATCTCACGTTTCTCATATCAGCAGCAAACACAGGATGAATGTTATCAAAATGTTTCCACGCTTCAGAGTCTGACGGATGAGTCATTATACCATCCTCATATTCATGCAAAGCATGCCATGTCATGTGTTCAGCTGTCGCCTTAGATACATATAATCTTTGAAGGCGAGGAATAAGAGGGAAATAATACATCTTCTTGAAAGCCTTCTCTTTTTGTTCTCTACCAGTCCCTTGACCTCGCCGTTGATATCTTGGAAGATTACAAAACTTGCATTCTCTGAATTCCGAGTCAACACCCCAGAATATCATACAATTATTACGACAACAATCAATCTTTTCTACCGGTAGTCCCAACCCCCGAACTAATTTTTTTGTCCGATAAAAATTATCAACCATTGAATGGCCTTCAGGCAACATTTCTTTTGCTAACTGCACAAAATCATCGTAACACCTTTCTGAAAAATGGTGCTCCGCTTTCATGTGTAGTAATCGTGCAACAACAGACAGAACTGAATGATTCTTGCATCCAGGCCACAGTTCACTGTTAGCTGCACTTAGCATGTCAAACAATTGTTGTGCTGCTACGTTTGGCGATTCCTCCATATTATCCCATTCACATTGTACTCTACTCGCATCGATTACCATATCATTGCATTGATTACCATACAGAAATTGATAAGGCTGAACTTCTAAACTTACCGGAATGGAGTGGCTTGATCCACTGGCAACTCGAGCTTCACCATGATGTATCCATTCGTAATAATTTTCCACGAACCCATGTTTGCACAAATGAAGTTTCACTGTATCGATGTCTAAGAAGGCTCGATTTCGACACTTCTTGTGATTACATGGACACCTCAACTTATTACCATCCATAAAACTGGGATTACCAACTGCAAACTGTATAAACGCCTCCAATCCTTGCAGAAACTCTTGTCTTAATATCCCATTGACCTCGAACCTCCAGTACATCCAATCTCGATTATTTTGCATTTTTTTTACCTAATTAACAATGTGTTTATAAAGGGTCGTGTCATGTAATTGCATTAGTCTAAATCATCCTTAAAACATGCACCTAATGTAATGTTCAATTTACAATACTTATAAGTAACTAAGGTTATTTCTATAATAAGGGTAACTATATATAAATGTAAAATCACTAAGTTCATTTATTGAATACAAAGACTACTGTAATAAAGGTAAGTGTACTATTCTACATATTGAATTTTTGGGAAAAAAATTCGGCAGCATTTCGGCACAACACAATTAAATCTCAAATACAAAAACAAATCAATAAACACTTCTATATCATACCAACATTCTCCAAAGGCAAAATGGCCACTACTAGGCCTCCAATCCAAACTCATCATTCATTTAAGTCAAAAACATATTTAAGAAAAATAACGACAATAATATAAAATAAAGAAAAACACAGCCAAAACTTCTCAAGAAAGAGTTGCCAATAATTAAGAACATGTAATAACCTAAACACACAAAAAATATTGTTTTTCTCTCCTAATAACAACTGTAAAAATCATTCTACTATATATTTACAATAGTTTTATATGTATTGATTACTAGATTTTATATTAATAAAATAGAACTTTAAAGCAAAAAAAAAAATGCAATTTTTAATGAATAAAATGTTTTTTTAGAAAAGATAAATAAAAATAGAGATTGAATAAGGAAAAAAATTTGGCGTTCTCACTAATCACATTCAATTTTGTTGCTAAATTTCATTATCACCCATCGGTAAAATTGCAGAAATTAATGTAATTTGAAAATTAAAATTTTTATCGCTCGATATCACTCGAATGTATCTCCAAATGTCGTTCTTCCTAAATATTAATGGCGCGTTCTATTTTATTCAATTCAATTTAGTCAAATTTGTATGATAAAATGATATTTATCTATTTGCTTGGATATTAAGGGTTATTAATTTTATATATAGCAACAATTTTTAAATTTGTTTTCGTTTTTTAAATAAAATATGTAACAATATATAATTACGGCTTTTTGTTGACTGAAACTCTCAATTTTTAATTTATTTAAGTTGCATATATATATGTTAAATTAAAATAAAAAAATAACAACAACAACATTAACAATAATACTAATAATAATAATAACAAGTACATTCACAATAATAATAATAATAACAACAACATCAGTAACAATAATACCAATAATAATAATAACAACAACAATAACAATAACAATAATACTAATAATAATAATAATAATAACAATCACAATAATAATAATAATAACATTAAGAATAATAATATTAATAACAACAACAATAATACTAATAATAATAATACTAATCATAATAATAACAACAACAATAACAATAACAATAATACTAATAATAATAATAATAATAACAATCACAATAATAATAATAATAACATTAATAATAATATTAATAACAACAACAACAATAATAATAATAATAATAATACTAATAATAATAATAATAAGAACAGTAGTAATAATAACAATAATAACAATAATAATAATAATAATAATAACAATCACAATAATAATAATAATAATAATATTAATAATATTAGTAATAATAACAACAACAATAATACAAATAATTATAATAATAATAAGAACAGTAATAATAATAATAATAATAATAATAATAATAATAATAATACCATAAAAAAATTCTAATCGCAACTCTATATACAAAATCAACCATAAATAAATACAATAAAAACAAATAAAATCGAAAAAAAAAAAAATTGGAAAAATTAATCGCAAAATAAAACTAACCTCAGATTTTCGCAACAGGCTGACCGGAGTGCAAAGCGAGCGGGGCTGCCGGCGTCAGGCGGGCTGGAACGGTGTCAGGAGGGGCCGGAGTGGCGCTGCGGACGGAGGAGAGGAGAGGAGAAAGGAGAAGAGAGAAAGAAGAAGAAAGAAAAAAGAGAGGGCCCGACGCTTAAAGCCCTAAATTTTGCGACCGACATATCGGTCGCAAATGTTATAACTATCGGTCGCAATTTTTAATGAGCCGACGTCGTTTGACTAGGCTCAAAATTTGCGACCGATTTGCGACTAACTATATCGGTCGCAAAAAATCGGTCGCAATGTAGTCTCCAATCGGTCTCAGAACTTTGGCCCATTTTTTACGCGCGAAGTTTTGCGACAGAAGAACATTTAGTCGCAAATCGGTCGCAAAATCGGTCGCAAATCCGTAGTACAGAGGTCGCAAATCATTAACCATTCTCGCGGGAACTTTCAGCGCCAAATTTTGCGACCGGTGGCTTATAAGTCGCAAATCGGTCTCAAAATTGCGACCGAATTAAGTCGGTCGCAAAAATCGGTCGCAATTTTGCGTTTTTTTTGTAGTGTAAATCAGTCAATTTTTGGCAATAAAATTGCCCAATCAACATTTTGGCAACAAACGCCAAATTAAATCAACTAATTCTTTGGCAAAATGCCTAAACAAAATGCACGAAGCATACATACACTCATGCATTAAGCATACCCATTCAAAGCCCTTCAAAGAAGGCCTATCGAACTACGTTGACTTTGATCTTCCATTCAAACGGAAGTACGTAGGCACGTTTGGGATTTAACCCCGAGCGGCAAGTCGAAATCATCAAAATCACATTTCATTGGTCTAAATCACATTAATGACCCTGCAAAGCATTCATTCATGGTTAGTTCATCAGCATGACATAGTCTCGGGATCCACCTCGGGTTCGTAGACCATGCCTTAACATTGGGTTAATTAATCTAATAATTAGGTTAATTAAAAATTGGAGTCACTTAGGGTTTTTTCCTAGTTTACCCTAAAATAATTAAACAAGGTGGCGACTCACACATCACGTGCATTTCTGTCCTTAGTCACACGCATTCACTATGCATTTGATGTTTTGGGGAGGGGTTCATAAAACCCTAAAGGTTATATTGGGGGTTGTGATCCTTTCACTCTACTCGACTGTTGGGATCCGTTACTAATATACACCACCCATAAGTCAAGTACCTTTTGGTATATCAAAAGAATTGGTACAATCCGTTATTACCATTTGCTTAGACCCAAAGCAAAATGGGAGAAAACAACCAATTCTCGCTTATGGAACCTAAGACTTAATAAACCCGACCAAAGCTCATGTAATTGACCCTACTACCTTTCTTTAGGATTACTATAATAATTAATGTAGTGTCATTCATATAATAAATACGAGAGGAGCCGATCCAAAAACCCCATGATGGTTTATGGGCCCAACCAATATGTCCTAGAGTTTTAGAAAGACCTTTGACCATGAGTCGTGTGTGGGAGATATAAGGGTGGAGATCATGCATTTCCCAACTCCCGTTCCCCTTTGTTTGTATATTTGTTATGATTGTGTTTTGTTTTATCCATGCATCACTTAACTTGTTGTATTGTAGCCATAAGGTATATTCTATCACGGCTTGATCCCGACCTTCAAAGTGCCGAAGGGCGAAGGACTTAAGAGAAGTGCTAGAAGCAAAACAAGCCAAATGAGCTCTTTCTAATGGTGACTATAAGGCCGAAGCCCATGTACCTAAGAGGGAAGCTCCTTCAATTTCGACACCAACTAAAGAAGACTAATTAGAAGAGGCTCATCAACTTTTGCTTGAAATAAAGCAAGCGCAACTTGAGGCCATGACTCTTTTCCAAAGTGTGGAGACGCGTTTCACGCTCATACGTAATATCGCTAACCGCCTTGTAGAAATCAGGCACTTCAACCTAGAGGATGCTAAGCCATATCAAACCTCCTAGGCTTTAAGTTTCAAAGTTGTAAATACCTAGTTTGGGCAAAACAAGAGTTATCAATGTAAAAAGTCAACTTTTGAAAAGTAATGAAAATGATTCTATTTTGAGCCAAATATTGGTAATGCTAAAAAAGCAAAAAAAAAAAGAAGATAACAAAAAGAAAAGTCTCGATTGGATATAAATAAAGAACCAATAGTGCTTGAGGCGAAAAAAAGGGATACAAAAATAATAAGCAAAAGGTCATTATAAGTATTTGGCGATAAAATATGGCACGCTTTGATCCTATTAGTTCTCAAGAGATAAAATATGGCACGCTTTGATCCTATTAGTTCTCAAGAGCCCTTCTCTGATTTTGGTCTTGAGCAGTCGTGATGAAGCTATGATGGAATATAACATTAGTTGCATTTCACAATGTTGTGTTGTGTGATAGCATTTTTGTATGATAACATTTGTGCAGTCAAGATAGCGCCTTGGAAGGAAAAAGCTGATATGGATTAGCCACTACTCATCCATGGAGCTCAGGGAGCAAGGAGAAAAACATGGGAAATCCATTGGTGCTTCCTAGTGGGCCAATTACAAGGAGTCGTGCAAAGAGATATGGGGCAGTCATGTCCTTATATGTTCAAGAACAAGTGACACAAGAGCTTCATGACCTTACTTTCAACAAGTGCTATATGGAGCTTGAAGGCACACCTAAGCTTCTTTTACATTGCTTGAGGCATGTGTTGATGCTGGTAGCATGACCGTGCTAAGTAGCATGCCCTACCCGTGCTAGAGTCTACCTCTAGGTAGCACAGGGGTACTAGGTAGCACACCCTGCCCGTGCTAGAGCTTGACTTGGGCATAACTTTTATCCTTTAATGCTTTATTTTTTTTTAGCTAATGTGTAAGGGATATGGGCGTTTTGATAATGGGTCATATTTCATAGGTTAGCCCATTTGTTGTTTAGATTTAGTATAAAATGCTTTGCTATCTTTATTAAACACAAAATTGAGATCATATTGAAATTTTAGAAATTGTTCATGCTTTGCATGTTCTTTGATTATAGTGATTGTGAGATTGCTTTCCTCTAATTGCATCAAGAATCAAGATAAACTTATCAATACATTTGTGGCATTTATCTTGTTCTTCTTACTTTATTATTGGTGTTCTTGCTTCCATAAGCGTGGGGTGCCATAGAGGGGGAATTTAGTTTGATCTTTGAAGCTATTCCATCTTATCATAGAGTTCTTCGGGATTAATTTCCATAGGGTTTCGCGTCAAAAGCTCCATAAGAAATCAGTTGGTTAAGAGTAGACAATTGCTTGGTTAGAGTTGAAGAAACTTCGACCCCCTCCGACTTGCCTGAATCAATCACTACCAGTTCGTTGGGCCTCTCGCAATTAGATTGAGAACTTCCCAATTCAAGCAGATTTACCAATTTAAGCTTCCACCTCTGTTGATAATATGGGTGTGCCTAGTATCTTGCGTCGGATATCGAGAACTTCTGAAACGAGTCCCATATTTCTTATCTTCTCATATCTTATCCTATATGGCAGTCCCAACTTCATACACTTGTGAAAATTTAGTTAGTTAAGGGCATGTAATACAGTTTCTCGCAGAAAGTTGGCAAGATCCCCTTAATGAAGATTTTGATCTGCTCCTTTGTATCCGGTCGACTTCTCATTTCATGACTTTGGCTCTCCACCTAGCCATGTAGTCACTGAAAGTGTGATCACTCTTCTATACAGTGGCCTCTAAATCCCTCAAGTTGATGCTCATCTGGAGGTTGTATGCGTATTCCTTCAAGAAGACTGTTGTTAGGTCATTCTAATCTCTCCTTGTCTTCTTTTCCAGATTATAATACCACGTCCAAGCCGACCTGGTCAAGGACATGGGAAATATTTTCAAAATTTACTTTGACGACGACCCACTAATTCCATCACTACTTTATACTGCATGACATGCACCTTGGGATCACCTGTGCCGTCGTACTTCGCCACCTTGGGCATTTTGTAAGTGAGAGGAGTGGTTTCCTTGAACTCAAGCTCTTCATCACCATCATCATCGATGTCTATGTACTGGTCCATCCCCTTTGATTTCATGAAGACATGAAGCTGAAACTGATAGATCGGCTTGAATTGGAAAGTTCTCAATCTCAGTGCGGGAGCCCAAAGAACTGGTAGGAATTGAAATAGGCAAGTCGAAGGGGGTTGAAGGTTCTTCAACAATAACCAAACAATTGTCTGCGCTTAACCAACTATCTCTTATGGAGCTTTTTCCCTTCATGGCGCTATCTTGACTGCATAAAACAAATGTTAGCAAACACAACATGATGCATCTATGCATGGATGCATGAATATGGTATTGCATTCAAAAATGCAATCATGCAATCACGATATCATGAGATGCAACTAATGTTATATTCCCTTATGGGTTTATCATGAATGCTCAAGACCAAAATTAAAGAAGGGCTCTTGAGGACTGATAGGATCAAAACGTGCCCTATTTTGTAGCCAAATATTTATAATGATCTTTTTGCTCTTTAATTTTTTTTTTTTTTTGTATCCCTTTCTTTTTTTCCTCCAACGTGATAATACTTTAGTAGGATTCTTTATTTATATACATTTGATATTTTTTGTTTCTTGTTTCTTTTTTTATTTGGCACTAATAATATTTGGCTCAAAATAGTCTCACTTTCATTGCTTTCCAGAAGTTGACTTTTTACATTGATAGTTCTTTTGGCCCTAACTACATATTTATAACTTTGAAAATTATACCCTAAGAGGTTTGATATGGTTTAGCATCCTCTAAAGTGAAGTGCCCAATTTCCAAAAGGCAGTTGACGACATTGTGCATGAGCGTGAATCGCGCCTCCATACCTTGCTTCGAGTTGCGCTTGCTTTGTTTCAAGCAAAAGTTGATGAGCCTCTTCTAATTGTTCTTCTTTAGTTGGTGTTGGAACCGGAGGAGCTTCCTTCTTAGATACTTGGGCTTCAGCCTTGAAGTCACCATTGGACCAAAAACTTGACAGCTTATTTCGCAAGTGTACGAATCGCTACAAGTAATATATGATGAGTAAGATATCATTCCCACGAGGATTGTAATCCAAGTACCAAAATTATGTTATCTCATTATTATTTAAACGATGATTGAGAGAATTGTTGTATAAATGTAAAATAAACAAGAGTCAAGTAAATAAAAATTGATTAAAAGAAATCAAGGAAGTAAAACTAATAGGGGTTTTGATTTCACTTAATTCTATCCAATTTATTTCATTAGTTCATTAATCAATTTAATTATTCAAGTAGGGGAAACAACTCTGAATTCACTAACAAGCTCTTCCGATGTATTGCTAGCTATTTTAATTCCATTTAATTACCTATCTTCCAATAGCGCAATTAACTATGAATTAAATCATTACGTTATGTAGTTGTTTATGAATTTACAATTTAATGTTGATAAATCATAAAAACCCCCTATGAGTCAAACCATATAGCTTCCGTATCAAGTTATTATTCTCATGTGTTTTATTAACCTTTTCATATCAAAGATCCTTCTTCCGATAGTGATAATTGAAATAAATCAATCTAGGGGAAAATTCTGCCTAGAAGCATTAAGTTCATTAATAAATCATAACTTGAATAAGGAAAAATAAATCTAATTGCATAAATTGGAAAAGAGATTAAGCTACATCAAACCCCTAGTATAAGAATTTAGTTACACATAGTACTTAAATAAAACTCAACAATACTTGATAAATATTCCATAATCAATAAGAATAATGAAAGAAATAAATAAGATTAAGAGTTTAGAAATAAGAACTAGTGATAAATTGCTTGGATGGCTTCCTAGAATCTTTGCACAACTCTTGAATACTTAACTTCAAAAGAAAATAAAACTATGCACAAGACTAAGAGAATGAGAGATATATGAGATGGAAGATGAGCTGATAGCATGAATTGGGATCCTTCCTCTCTTTATATAGACTTCTTGGGAGAGAAATTCTACATTGTTTAGGGAATAAAGTCCAACTTTGTTAGGAATTAAAATCCTCAATCAAGCCTTAATTTTCTCTCAATCATGACTTTCCCATGTGCATAGCTTAAGGATTGATTTGCTTGTGAAGAAAGTATCCAAAGTGATCTCATGAAAATGGTGGGAATAAGTTGGCAATCTTGACTTAGTTTAGGATTCCCCACTGTAGCACGGGCGTGCTGATTAGCACGGTCTGGGGCGTGCGCGCCTCTGGAAGTCTTATGCAATATTAGCACGGGCACTGTAGCACGGGCACTGTAGCACGAGCACTGTAGCACGGGCGTGCTTAATGAATTTTAACCTCATTTTTATCATTTTCTTGCAAAACTCTGCATTTTTCCTCAAAATCAAGTGAGTTGTGTTTCGAGGAAGCTTTTAAATAATAACATATCAATATTACATAAAAACTAATTTAAATAAATTAAAAGTAATAGAAACTTAAATCAAAATTACAATAAAAATACTATAAAAATAACACTTATCAGAGCTCGTTTGGCTCGTTTTGGTTCCAGCACTTCTCTTAAGTCCTTCGCCCTTTGGTGCTTTGAATGTCGGGATCGAGCCATGATAGAATATACCTATATGGCTTCAATAAAACAAGTTAAATGATGCATGGGTAAAACACAACACAATTATAGCAAATATATACAAACAAGCATGGAAGGGAGTTGGGAAATGCATGATCTCTACCTTTATATCTCCTATACACGATTCAAGGTCAAAGGTCTCTTCTAAACCCTAGGACAAAGTAGTTGGGCCCATAAACCATCATGGGATTTTAGACCGACGCCTCTCAGATTTATTGTATGAATGAGACAATCATAAATTATTATGGTATTCCTAGATGAAGGGACTAGGGCCAATTACATGGGCTTTGGTCAGGTTTATACAAGTCTTGGGTTCCCTAAGCGAGAATTGGTTATTTCCTCACATTTGCTTTTGGTATAAGCAAATGGTGATAAGGGATTGTGCCAATTCTTTTGATATACCAAATGGTACTTGACTTATGGGTGGTGTATATTAGTGGCAGATCCAAACAGTCGAATAGAGTAAAAGGACCACAACCCCCAATATCACCTTTAAGGTTTAGGGTAGAAAAGAGATTAAGAAGAGATAAATGCATGAACGACATTTATAAGTACAAAAAGTAAACTCAATTTAAAGTTAATAGTATTATTAAAGATTGTGAACAAGTGGATAACTTTTGGAGTCAACTCTCTACTCGAACCCAAAACCGAAAACCAGAGATTCTAGGTCCAATCCCCAACAGAGTCACCAGGTTGAGGATACGAGATTTTTCTATAAAAAGGAAAGAATCAAATTGAACAGGCTTAATTGGTTTTTATTTAATAAATCGATTTTCTTTTATTAAACCTGTTTATTAATCCTCATAAAAAGGTTCTCTTACTTTAGTAAGAGTTTTATTTTAGGAGTCTCCAACCTTATTAAAGAAAATATTCCAATTAATCGATTCTTCAACATCGACTAACTCAATTTTAAACAAAAGATGGGGTCCGGGAGTCAAGTATGACATGGAAAGGTTTTAGGCACCCATATTGCTCGGTTAAATCAGCCTCCTCATTGTCCATTAGTTTAGAATTACTCAATAATACCATTAACTAACATTTAAGGTATAAATACTTTTTGATACAATTTAGGAAATCATGTCAATCATGCAAGTTATCATATATAACATAAAACTAAACATCCAAAGAAGAGTGGGGAGGAGAAAAGAGTACAAACCAAACCCAAAATACATTCAACCCTTTAATCCCTCTAAATTTCCCAAATTCCATTAATTAATTACAAATAAGCAATAAATGAGACCCATTAAGGTCTCTTACATTTTGCCATAATATAACATAAAAGCAAAGCAAAATCAAAACATCCATACCATACAAACACAATATAAACATCATTCACAGAATCAATATCATACATCCAACACCATTAAGCATTCATTCATACATTAAATAATTAAATGATGCATGTTCACATTACAAAACTAATAAATGAAGGGTTAGTGCAATAATAATCGCAATACATTAAGTTAAAAAGGCATAAATTTAAAAGACAAAATAATAAAAGTGCTTAAAAGTAAAGAATATGAATTAAAAGACAATAATTTAAAGGTTTCAACAAGATTAGAATTCATGGCCTTAATGTTCAGCATAAATGATGAACAAATACACCAATCACTATTTTAAACCTTGTTTATTGATGTTTATTTGATCCATTTGTGGACAAGAATGCATCCCAGACCACTTAAGGTTGGAACTTTGCCACCGGATATTTGAATCGGGATCATTTTATTGATTATTGATGTTTTGAACCTCTGAATTAAAGGGCTTAGCACCACAGGGTAAGTGGCGTGCACCCCATGAGTGTGGCATGAACCACACATAGTGGTGCCAGGCCCTTCCCTGATCAAGAAGGTTACAAATAAAGAGTAGAGTCAAACAGAGGCATTCTGGGATAAAGTGGCGCAAGCCACTAGCTTGTGGCGTAGTGGCTTGTGCCAATACCATTGGCCGTGTGCCATAGAGGCAAATAGATCCCCTTTTTGTTAATCCTCAGTTTCTCTCCCAACCAAACTCAAAAAAGATGCTTAAACACCAAAAAGAAAAGGAAAAAGATGAAGAAACGAAATAAATGCTCTCAGGCATTAGATTTTTGAGATTTGCTTAAAGTTTTATGCAACAATGAATAAAGAGATCCAAAGGTTTGAGTTTTAGATCTAATAATTTGAGATTGAGATTTAATAGATGTTTTTCTAGGATTTCTAATGGATCCTTTGGGGTTTTTTTTTGATTGAAAATCAATGAATCATAACTTAGAATAAAGAGAAACAATAGTTTTCTTTGATTTCTAAGTTGAGTTTTCAAATGGCAACAGTTTCCCTAAGTGTCCAAAAAAATCCTCCACTAGCACTCCCAAATGTCCCATTTATAGGCAAATGGGGGTGTGTCCCCCTATTTTAGGGCTGACGTGGCAAAACACCACTGGTGGGCCCCAAATAGGGCCGAGCCCACATTTATCAAATCAGACTGGGTGGTACGCAGAATGAGGCGATGCACCGAGAAATGTGCTAGGCAGGCCCGACGCGCTTCGCGGGCCCAATTTCGTTGCAAAACATCCGGTAACTTGAAAAAGTAAAATGGTTAACACACGTACTTTCTTATCCACAGACCATTGGTCTGAGAACTAGGGCGATCAGGAATCCTAATCCAAACTAATGTGAAAAATGGTTTTCATCAGTGAGCCTTTAGAGGCAAAATTTTGGTGTCTACAAGTGGGCGCGGTGATATTCCTCCCTCTTTCTTTATTTTACAGTTTTAGGTTTCCCTCCCTCCGGTTTGGAGATTCTTTAGTCCTCCAAGCCTTCACAAAAAGCCTCATCCAAGTTTGGATCCTTGAGGATGCTAAGTTCTTGTAACATCCTGGACCTAAAACATCATATTATGATCATACATCTGTATTTATGAACATGACATATGTGACATGAATGTGTATACACATGCAATTGCAATTGATCTGTGATAAATAATAGGTGATGATATGCCTAAACACAACCTTGCATATACCCGTATGATAAGAATGTGAAAACGCAAATGCATAATCTAAATAAGCTCTGGACATGAAAAGCTTGGCATGTTGTCTTAGATACAGAGGGTGTATATATGTTCTTTAAATCCTTTCAATTCACCTATATATAGTGTTTATGAATGAGTGAACTCAAGTGAGAATAGTGAGACTGTTATGGAGAACTATGTCTATTTTGATGGTTAAGTTGATTAAGATTGCCTTAATATATTAGTAAAAGATTGTTAATCACAAATTCATAAGTTAATTAAAGTAGAAAAGGATTATGAAGAATAATTAAAAGAAGGTTAAATGTGCTCAAGTCACAGCAAAGAGCAGCTAGCACGTGAAGCACCTCAATTAGTGTTTTGATTAGATACTTAATGATTTTGTGTTAAATTATCTAAGATGTGTAACTAAGGTCTAAATGAGATCAATTAAGTGTTAATGGAGGATTATGGATTTGATTAACATCAAAGAAAGTTATAATTGCAAATTTAGGGAAAAATATGAATAAGCAAAGGAATTAAGAAGTCATGTGACTTACACATGACCTATTAGCTTATAAGAACATTACTACTTAACAAAATCTAAGAAACAAAAGCCATAGAAAAGAGACGAGAGAGGCTGACGCATAAGGAGAGAAGAAGAAGAAGAAGAAGATGAAGAAAGCCTAAGTTGCTAAGGATTCAACTTGATTTTCAAAGAGTTTTTGTTGGAAATCACCTAAGGTAAACTAATTTCTACTTAATTTGTGCTATTTGTTTGATATGGAGAAGTAGAGATTTAAAGTAGAGATTTTGAATGGGAGATTGATTTTGATGCTAATAAGTGAAATAAACATGATTTAAATTATTAATTAGTTAGTATTGATTATATAAACCATGATTTAAGCTTTAATTTGATTGAATTGATAAGGTCTTATCTAAGGTCAAAGATGGAGATTCTGCCAACCCGAAATGATCATGGAAATGATCTTTTCATTTTGAATTGATGAATTTAATTAGTTGATTAAGCATTCTAATGATATTATCAAGTGTTAGTTTGAAACGAATGGTGTTTAAATTGAAGTTATCATATTTATATTGTTATGGAAGTTGACATGGAACGTATCAGAAGTTTAAAGAGCTTAAGAAATATTCATTAAATGTTGATATCATGGTGAATTTTAATAATGTTAATTGATGAGTAATTGATTGAATTGAGATTACAGGACGGTTTAATGATTGTTGGGGAATATATGGAATTCTTCAGGAGTTCGAAATAAAAAGAGGAATAAAAATGTTAAGTATTTAAGTCATGCACATCAAATGTTTGATTAAATGCCTAAATGAGTATTGAGGTGCTTGCATAGTCATATAGGTAAGAGGATCCTAGAAGGAGGTGAAGAAGGAGGCTCTTCCAGGCTTTGAAATTGCCGCTCTGTGTACTATGAGTAAAAACTCATGATGGTTATTTTTATGTGATGAATGTTGTGTTTGATATATTAGTTATGATATTATACTATACTTGATATTATGATCTGAAAAAGAAATGATTTGATCGAAAAGAGACAAGTTAAGCAAAAGGTAAGTGCTATTTTGAGGCCAATAAAAGGAAGTTATGACTATCATTACCAACTTGTGAATCTAATATGTTATCTAGAGCTGCGTGCTCATAAATCTGTTATCTGGACCTGCTTGCTTATAAATATATTATCAGGAGCTGTGTGCTCATAAATCTGAATCTAGAGCTACATGCTCAAAATATCTTATCTGAAAGCTAGCTAGCTAAATCTGATATCTGAAGTCTGTTATTTGATACCCTGGGCGAGTTTGGTTTAACGAGTCATAATATAAATAATCTGACAATCATCTGCATCATACTTCTGAAATATTTCTCTATAGCATCGTATATGTAATGCCTCGAATGACTATGATCTAAATTTCTGTCAATGAGAATGATGTGATATCTGCACAACATTACTGTGAATGATTTAACGAATGGATATTATTATCTGATAATTGTTGATGCCTGGCATTGGTGGCCCAAAGAGTTAGAGATGTTTGGATTATTGGGAGTGCACTATGTGCTTTATTGGAGATGCTCATGATATGCTATGTTATTTCAAATAATCATTTATGATGGTGAGAACGTGTGATTTTTCCCAAAAGTTTGTTTCATTTATGTCAATGAGCTTGGTTCATTTTGTTAAAAATCAGTTTTCCTTATTAACCCATTTGTTTAATCCTCGAAAAATGGTTCGTTTATTTTCGTAAGAGTTTTATTTTTGGAGTCTCCATCCTTATTAGGGAAAATATGATAGGTGTTATTTTTATAGTATTTTTAATATAGTTTTTATTAGAATTTTTAGTATTTTTAATTACTTTAATTAGTTTTTATTTAGTTTTTATTTATGTTTTTATTTAAAGCTTCCTTAAATCACATTCCACTTGATCTTAGGAAATTTGGTTGCCTTTTTATAGAAAACCAGCCAAAAATACAAAAAAGAGTGTACCTAAGCAAAAAGGCTAGCACGCCCTGGGCGTGTTATCCAGCACCCCCGTGTTGTGTTGAAGATAAATTCAGTAGAGGTTCAGAGTGTAGCACTCCCAAGTCGTGCTAGAGAGCATGCTCGTGCTACAAGACGCTGTCGATCTTTGAACGTGCTCATCCAAGTGCGCCCTATGCTGCAACCACCTTAAGGACTCAGAGCCTAGCACACCCAAAAGCAATTCAAGAAGCAAGATCGCCTCAAAATAAAAGAGAGTTGCAGAGGTTCTTGGGGCATGTCAATTACCTTAGAAGATTCATCTCTAACTTGGCAGGGAAAGTGAAAGAATTTACTGATTTGCTCAAGCTTCGCCAGGAGAAATAATTCAAATGGGAGGAGAGGCACTAGGTGGCTCTGAAAAGCTAAAGAGTATCTTATGAGGCTGCCAGTATTGGCTTCCCATACCAAAGGTATTCCTCTCAAAATTTATATTTCTGCCACTTTTGATTCTATTGGATGTTTGCTATCACAAAATAATCATAGTGGTCAGGAGTAGGCGATTTATCATTTAAGTAAAATATTGATTCCAACTAAGATTAGATACTGACCAATTGAAAAGTTATGCTTGGTTTTGTATTTCAATTGTACTAAGCTGAGAGATTACCTCATTAACGCCCAAGTATATGTGGTATCTCAGCTAGATCTAATGAAGTACATGTTATTTAAACCTATTATCTCATAGGCAGGATTGGAAGTGTTCCCTTGCCCTTTCAGAATTTAATCTAATTTATTATCCACGGAAGGTGATGAAAGGATAGGCTATAGCTGATTACCTTACCGATCATCCATGTGTTGAGCTAGAGGGAATGGAACCATAAGATTTGCTAGTGTACAATTTAGAGAAAGCCCCATGGGTCCTTAGGTTCGACGGGTCTAGCACTGAAGGTTCTGCAAGGACTGGAATTGTAATTATATCTTCAACTGGCGTGAAGACTGCTATGTCCCTTAATTTGGATTTTCAATGCACCAACAACCAAGCGGAGTAGGAAGCTTTGATCATTGGCTTGGAGATCCTTTGGTAGCTTGGATCTGAGGAAATACACGTCATTGGTGATTCTCATTTGGTTATTAAACAATTGCTGGGGGAAAGTCTAGCTTTAATAACTTACTTTGCAATTGCTATCTAATTGTTAGATGATTTCAAGAAAGTAGCGTTCACACATGTCCTAAGGGAAGAAAATTGGGAAGCAGATGAATTAGCCCAAATTGCTTTTGGTTTGAGGATGTCAAAAGAACTAATAGAAAATATAGTATGCATCGGAAAGAGAAGACATCCTTCAATTGAGGAA
The DNA here is from genome assembly GCF_041381405.1 of Jatropha curcas. Lineage (NCBI taxonomy): Eukaryota > Viridiplantae > Streptophyta > Magnoliopsida > Malpighiales > Euphorbiaceae > Jatropha > Jatropha curcas. Next base: position 11,208,120 of record NC_143153.1, read on the forward strand.
AGAGGTATACCAATTGAATCAATTAATACTGACCTTGAGTCTAATATAGCAGATGATTGGAGAGGACCTCTAAGGAAATATTTGGAGTGCCCACTCAGGAAGACTCCTAATTGTATTACAATTCAAGCTTTACACTATGTACTGATAGAGGATGTCCTGTACCGGAAGAGCATTGATGGGTTATTGCTGAGATGCATTGGATTCTCAAAGGCAATGGAGGTTATGAAGCAAGTTCACGAAGGCATGCATGGGGCTCATCAGGCAGGCCTCAAAATGAGATAGCTCCTTAGGAGACAAGACTATTTTTGGCCGACCATCCTGAAGGATTGCTTCACCTATCCCAAAGGGTGGCAGCAATGTCAGAAATATGAATCTATTTAAAGGATCCCAACAAAAGAATTGGTTGAAACCGTGGCCCTTTCGGGGTTGGGCCATGAACATCATCGGCAAAATTCATCTAGCATCCTCCAAAGGCCATTCTTTTATCTTGGTAGCTACAGATTATTTCACCAGGTGGAGGCAATGCCCTTGAAGAAGGTTGAGCAACAAGATATGATAGAATTTATCAAAGAGCATATCATCCATAGGTTGGCATTCCTTCGAGTATTACAACAGATCAAGCGAACATGTTCACGGGACAAGAGGTTAAGGACTTTATAGAGGATTATGGTATTAAACTCCTTACCTCATGTCCTTATTATGCTCAGGCGAATGGTCAGGCAGAAGCTTCAAACAAAGTGCTCATCAATATTCTACAGAAGATGATTGAGGATAACACTAGGGAGTGGCATCATCTATTATTAGAGACTTTATGGGCATATCATACTTCAAAAGGAATGCTACTCAAAAAGTCCTTTTGCATTAACCTTTGGCCATGATGCAATTCTGCCAATGGAGGTTGTGGTTCCTTCACTTAGAGTAGCAAAACAAAATGGCTTAACTCTAGATGATTATACATGGGCTATGGCAATGGAGCTAAAGGAACTTGATGAAGCACACGTTCAGGCTTTCAATAGAATGGATGTACAAAACAAGAAGCCAAGACTTACAACAAAAGAATTCGAAAGAAATCATTCCAAGAAGGAGATTTAGTGTGGAAGGTAATTTTACCACTGGTTTCTGAATGCAGTAAGTATGGCCAATGGTCTCCTAACTGGGAGGGTCCCTTTTAAGTTTATAAAGTCCTCAAAGGAAATGCTTACTAGTTGTCGAGTCTATCAGGAGAACCACATAAGAGAACATCAATAGTCATTACCTCAAGAAATACCATCACATCATATGGGAGATGAAGGAACAACAATATTACAAGTAGTTGGGTCGATCCCACGACCCTGAAAAGAAGGTCACCTGCAGTAAATAGCTCAATAACTATATATAGGTGATATGCCTAAACCACAGCTAAGTATGTAAAAATAAATGTAGGCAATATTCTGCCATAATAATAAAGCATGTAAATAGCCGATCCCACATTAATTTATGAATAAAATGGATAGGCCTACTAGCCGTTTATTATATAAATGTGCAAAGGCCGATTCACGGCTTTTAATAAATACCGAACAAATATTCAGGAAAGATCCCCAATTACATCAAAATAAAATCTAAACAAAGAGAAGGCAGATAAAGAAGAATCAATCAAGGTCAACATCTTAGAACTCGTGCCACGTCTACTGGTGTTGTGAAATAGCAGAGGAGTATGTCTTGTTGTTCTCTAACCAAGCATGTACCTAAGGCGCTTTATCCTTAATCATCTTACTTCAATCTTAACAAAGTCAACCTCAACAAAGTCAACCTCTGTGATATATTCTCTGCTAAGGCGTTTCTCAGAGGTAGTCACAGTAGCTGCTTCACCTTCTAATAAAGCAATCTCTACCTTCAAAGCATCTACTTGCCAGAGAAGATCTTCTCTGCATTTCTTAAACTCTGATACTTGGTGAGGTATAATATTCACTTTTGCAACAACTTGTTGATATTTGTCACTTATGGTTATGAAGTCTTTAATAGAAGACTAGATCTCTATAGCCAAAGAGATAGTTTATCGGTGAGAAGAAAATAAGTCTGTAATTTGAGATCAAATATCTTGTGGCCGGCTAAAACCATTAACCCTGCTCAACACGTCTAATGTAGAAAATACATGGCCATGTTGTTCCTCAAATAAGTCCAATAAATCAAGAGCAAAGAAGTGTCTAAGTTGCTCTATGGCTACCTTGACAGAAGCAGAGGAAGGCTGACCAAGAGAAGAGGCAGAGGAGATAGGCAAATCATTTAGAAAAGAAAAGTCTAACTCAGATAAAGGATCCTCAATCTCAGTGATAATAATCGGTGGAGCTAGAGGAGAAGGAGTCTGCAAAAAGAAAAATAAAGTATAAGTAACAATTCAGACAAAGATGAACAGATAAGATAAAAGAAACATCTATGGAGAAGAAGCAGGTGGAGCATTTGAATTTTGACCAGTGAAAGGAGATGGTTGTCAAATAGGGGAAGTACAACCTAAGTGAGTCACATCAATCCTGAAAGTATCTTTAGAAACAGATGAGGCAGAAAGAGAGGAACAAGTCACGGATGTCCTTTGAGAAGTGGAATCACCATTTCCAGTCTCCACAGAATGAGGATCTGACACCTCTGAGTCATTTGAAATTACCTCTACGCATCTGGCTGTGACCAGGATAAAGGTTTTGGTTTGTTGGCTACCCTTGTAGAACGCCTAGATGCAGGTGTTTTCTGGCTCTCCTTCAGCGTCCCCTGGATCTTTATTAGTCCTATTTCAGGTGCAAAACCTCTCATTTTCTTTAGGGATGTTTGGATTTTTGGAGTATGTCCCTTAGGCTATGTAGCTAGCTTTCATTTCCTATTCGAAGGGTTAGAGTTGTTGACCCGAGAAAAGATCACGGGGAAAGAGAATCTACAAAGGCAAAAGAAAAAAGATCAAAAAGTAGTTTAGAGATACAGTAAGACTACTCAATTTGATACTTAGGGAGTCATATGGTTGGTGCCACAAATTTAGTGTAAAGAGCGGTCCACCAATGTTGAAAAGCAAGAAACACAGTGTTGGATCCACACAAGTGATAGTTAGTTTCTGAAGAATTACTCTGCTTTCATAACATTTCACTTACATGAGATTATGTATGGTGCCTTCTGTAACTTGAAGTAGATGCCATGAATAGTGTCAGCTCAGGGATACTTAGTATCAATCTAAATTGTCTACACCATAGGTATGGGATATAAGCCTCAAAAGTAGCAGCACCATAAAAAATTCACATCAAAAGATACATTCACATGCAGATACTGCTTAGAAGTGAAAATAGCCCAGTGTCTTAACGCATCTTGCATAGTAGCAGGCTTCCTATTATTCAACCACAATAGGAGAGTAGCCGTTGCTAGCTCATGAACATCATCAAATGGAGTAAACCTAACGCGGTTTGGATTTTTGAGGTTCCTGAAGTACTCAATAGCTTCCTCGCGTAGAAAATTAGAAATAGAGTTAGATACTCTAAAGCCAAACACACCATCAACTGGCGGTAGAGAGGAATTTCTTAGATCAGGGAAATAACTGAAAAAGCCAAAGTTGTACTATCCACAGGTTGCCATTCCATTTGCTAAAAGGTTTATCGATAATTAATTTGTGCAAGATGTGGAAGACAGAACCTAGAAGCATGGTTACTAGGGCATAAGGTCGCCCACAAGCTAGTTCATAAGCCAAAGGGAGATACTCACCAATGGGATGACCGGAAGTGGGGAAGAAGATAAACTTGCACAACAAAATCCACAAGAACTACACATGATATGATGAACTGGTACTTGGCCAAACTTGATAGTTGAGGAATAGGCGTTGAAATGACCAAGTGTATGAGACTGAGTAGGACAGAGGAGGGACTAGGCATGGTGCATTGTCTCCAATAATGGGAAAGCCAATCAAACCATAGATGTCCAGAAGAGTAATAGACATCAGACCCACTAAAAAAAAAAGTTGCAATAATCAAACCAAAATCTTAAGGAACCAAAAAGGACAATAGTGCATAGAGGAGGGCCTGATTGCAGAAACTTACATAGTTGGATAAAGGAGGAGATCCCTAGATCTTACCAAAGGGATTTGTTCACTGGTTCTATAAGGTCTATCCATTTGTTCCATAAGTTTATATATCGAGGTAAAGACTTGATCTTGTATACTAGTAAAGGAGGGAGAACAGGATGAGATAGAATTAATTCAGTGTTTCTCTTCAGTGGCAGGGGAGATTATGGGGGTCTTTTTGTTAATGGTCAAATAGTCTTATCAAGAGAGGAGTTTACTTAAGGAGCTGGTGCATTAGTAGGAGCGCTGCTGAGGTATTAGCAAATGCAGTAGTTGAACCTATTACAAGGAGCTTAAAGTCAGTTCTTTTTTGGGGAAATTTTGATAGAGTTTCCTCTGTTTTATGGAGATCAAACAACTGGTTTCCTACTCCCACTAATCTCATAGTATCAATAGATGTACTCCTCAAACGGAATCAGGTACACAATTCGCAAACTCAATTTTTTTTTTTATATATATATATATAGAGGAAATAGTTCCTTACCTTGAGCTAAGATGGAAAAAATATTCTCACTGTTGCTAAATTTTGGAAAAAATAGTTGCTAGTGGAAGTGGTGCCTCTAACTCATCTCTAGAGATAGAATTAGGTGAGGGTTTTTCATTGGATGCCATAGCCTTGATTTGCAAAAAATCACTAAAATAACAAAAGGAAAAGAAAATAAGCAAAACAGAAAAGAAAGTTAGAATTTGTAGGTATAGAGGTGGCCGAAGCAATGGCCACCAGACCTAACCAGACCTAATTATATTTAATATATAGTGAATAAGACGTAAGACCATGTGTTGTGTGTTTCCTTTTTATATATGTATAAACAATAGAAAAGAAGAAGATGAAAGCAATGGTACTTTCTTCTTGATGCCATGTTTTGTTTTAATAAGGAAAAAAAGGGGCCCCTTTACTGCATCGTCAAAATTGAGGCCCCAAAAGAAAAGAAAAGGACAAAAGTGTTTGAGTGATAGATCCTTTATGGAAAGAGACTTACCAGTGGTCAATCATGAAGATTGATGGGTTTGCTTGTTTGTGTTACCTAGATTTCTTTGAGTATTGGCAACATAAAAATAGTTTTAGGTTTTGTCTTTTGAGCGTAATTAAAATCCCTAGGTTCTAAGAGTCTGTAGAGAAACATATGGTGGGATCATATTTTTGCTTTTAAATTTTAAATCATAAATGGGTTAGTTTTTTTTTCAAAATGGGCTAACATATTAAGCATTGCCCTATAGGCCAACTTAATGTGAGAGGCAATTGTTGGACCCATTTTGTGATTTTTTGGAATTGGGCTCAGTATTTTGAAATTGGGCTCATGGATGTTTAACTGATTATGGTCCAATTGATTTTTATGTAATTAATTAATTAATTTTTATTAATCAATTAATTAATTAAAAGAAAGAGATAAAGAAACGTGGCTATAGTTGAACAAGAAGAGCAATCCTCAAGCGCACTCCTCAAGCAGTTGTTCACGTAAAAAGATGGGAGACCAATGGAGCTAATAACGAGAACGTGCATCAATGGATCATTTTGGTAACTGCCTGTGGAGCTTATAAAAAGAGCAAGTGAATCCCAACCAAATTCTGACGAATTCAACCAAACTCTCCGACTAGTCAATCGGTTTAATTTTCAAAGCCTTGTCTTTAGTTTTCCTAACCACTATTTATTTACATTACCTGTAATTACAAGCATTCTTTTCAATACAAGCAAGCAATTTACATTTCAAACAATCAAATTTCCTTTATATTTTAAGCAATCAAGCTCTTTTTACAATTTCCTCTAATTTATTTTAAATTTCACAATCGGTAAAGCATTTACCGTGGATCCAAATCCATAGCCTAGAAGTTAGATCAAGCACAATATTAATTCCTCGGTGTACTTCACACACCTAGCATGCCTGCAATTAATTCACAAATCAAACTGTCAGCCAACGGATTCGTTGCTCTTTCCACAGAAAGAACTTATATAAATTAAAATAATTTTTATAAGAAAATATAGAGTATTAATTTGTAACTGTTTAACTTAAATATTATTTGTTATATATAGTTTTTTTTTTAAAAAAATAGAGTTAATAGCATGAATCCATTTGCCAAGAGCCAACAAAACTCAAAGTTTATATGAGCAACCGTTGATGTTAAATGAAAATCTCTTCTCTCAAACTTCTATTCTCTAAATCCTCTTGAAACTAAATAATCTATCATAATTCCCTTTCTTTTGTGTCCAAAGATCTCAACTTATATCTCCTAAAACAAGGTTATTGCGGCAATTTCAAGTTTGTTTAAAGAAATCAAGTTTTTAAGGTTAGAATCCTAATTTTCTTTATTTTAATTCGTTCATATTTTCTTATTTTAATGATCCAAATCAGCTTTAACTTGTTTGGAAGATGTAAATGTGTACTACTTGTGTATTCCTTTCTATTGATAATGAAGATTATTTTGATTGGGTTGAAATTAGCTCTTAATTGTTTAGATTGTTGTGCCATTTTCATTCTCATCTACTCAATTAAGCTATGAAAGTCATTGAACAAGAAATAGATCCTTTATGACCTCCAGTACACCTACGTACAAGTTGTAAGAAATAAGTATAACAAATCAACATTGATAACCCTATGTGGTGATCATAGGATGACATAACAACTTCTTGACAAAAGACAAACCCTCCATGTTATCATTGAAAGAACTCTCTGATGACATCAAATGCAACTAAAGGGCCTTCCCCAGCATTAGATCTGGAGAGAAACTCCATATTGTAGGGAGTAAAAAGGGAAAAGCTTTGGGTCATTGCACTAAGGATACAGTTCAAATTTATAATTAAAATAGAAGAATAGAAAATTAAAATGGTAAAGAAAAATATGAAAACAACGAGCATCAAACTAGAGAAGTTTTGAAAGAGAAAAGAATGTCAATTTCTTGTGTTTGGAACTCTAAAACAGCTCTATAAATTTGATTCTTTTCCAAATTATACCAATACACTTCTCTAAAACAAACTAGATTTTCACAACTCATTTCAACTGAACCTTGATCCCATTTTAATAAAACGCTGAAATATGGTTCAAACTAACTTCTATAGGGAATTGAAAATATCCAAGTACAAGTATTGACCTTTTTATTCCAATTCAAAAATTAAAAAACTCATTGTCAAGAAGAGAAGAAACCTAATTATGGTTACCACAATAATTATCTCAACCAATGACCAATCTACAAAATGTTTTTGGCATTAAAAATTTAAAAGTCTTTTCTTTTTACTTGCAAACTTATGAGACAAATTTAATATCCTTAGTAACCACAAAATCCAACCTAGCCAAAACATGCTAAAAAAAATAAGCACACTTGCTACAATCTAATATTTAGGGTACTATCTATTTATTCAAGTTGCAAAAATAAGCACATGAAGGCAATGCTTGCTTAAAAACTATTTCTTGATGTCCTTGATATTTGGAGAGTTTTTTTTAATAATACTCTCCATGGATATCTAGCCTATATAAATTTTTCATAAATACATAAAGGCTATTAGAGTTTGATTTTTTTTATTTTCTCATAGTTAAACAGTCATTAGCCTATACTAACAAATAAAATTTGTTTCTTTAATAATTTCTTATTTTATATATAATCACGTGTGAGATGGTTCTATCTTTCTTTTTTTTTTAATAGACTGGCATAATTCCTAGTCATGTGTGGGGAGATACAATTTTATGAAGAACATTGTTTTTCGTCATGATAGTCAAAACGTATAACTAGATAGTGTATCATTAATTGGATTTTTTTTTCGTCTTGTCCTTGTATCTGAACTTAAACAATTTTATACTTCGTCTGAATGTTTGATGTGGCTTACTGTAAAATCAATTAATAATATTATTTATCAATAACTTCATTTGTTTTATATTACAGATTTCATAATGGAGAAATAATGGATGCAATGTACGAATAGATTGAGTGAAGAGTATATGCAAGGAGTTGATTGAGTGAAGAGTAATAATTTTGCTAATGGGACTATAGATAAGGTTAGAGATCATTTATTGATGTTTGGAATTGTCAAAGGATATACTCATTGATTATAGCATGGGGAAATTGTGACTAAAGAGACACATGTTGCTAGTGAAGCAGATAATGAAGCTGGTGATGATATATTAGGCATGATTAATGATGCAACAGGACCTAAAATCTTGGATACATTAGCTCAAGATGCTTTTGAGCATCAATCTGATGATAATAATGGTCTTAATTTTGTTGAACCATGGGGTGAGATTGTCCAACCATTTGAGTTCAATAAATTTTTTAATTTGTAAGAAAATGTTCATCAAAAGCTTTATCCTAGTTATGAGAAAGGTTTAAAATTATCATTCATTGTGAAATTGCTCCAAATTAAATGGCTTTTTGGATTGAGTGATAAAGCAGTTAATAGTGCAATGCAGTTATTTAAAGAATTTCTTTCTGCTAGTGAAACCTTACCTAAAACTTTTTACGAAGCAAGGAAAATCATTCAAGATCTAGGTCTGCACTATGAAAAGATACATGCTTGTGTTAATGATTCTATGTTGTTCTGGAAAAATCATGATAAGGTTGAATGTTGCTTAGTTTGTGGTCAGTCTAGGTGGAAAACAGCAGAGGACCATTCAACCAAAAAGACTAGTTCTAAAAAGAGTGATAAAAAAGTTCCTAGAAAAGTTCTGCGATACTTTCCTTTAAAACCCAGACTTCAAAGATTATTTATGTCATCAAAGACGGTTTCAAACTTGACTTGGCATCATGATCAACATGTTAAAGACAGAATCCTTAGACATCCAGCTGACTCAGATACGTGGAAATCTTTTGATGAATTAAACCCAGGTTTTGCTAAAGATTCTTGCAATTGTAGACTTGGTTTAGCAACCGATGGTATTAATCCTTTTAACAATCTAAGCGCTTCCCGTAGCACTTAGCCAGTGGTTGTTACAGTTTATAACCTACCTCCTTGGTTATGTGTGAAACAACCATATTGTTTGTTGTCTTTATTAATTCCTGGACCTAAAGCTCCAGGAAATGACATTGATGTGTACTTATAGCCTTTAGTAGAGTTGCAAGAGTTATGGTATCATGGAATTGATACTTATGATACTTCAAAAAAATATTTGTATGCATACTGCGCTTTTATGGACTATAAATGATTTTTCTGCATATGCCAACTTGTTAGGATGGAGTACAAAGGGAGCTCTAGCTTGCCCTTCATGTAATAATGAAACTTCTTGATAAGGATCTGGACCCCTAACTTCGCCCCAAAAGCTAGCTCGTAGGAGAAGAACTGAATCCAGCCTTATACACTAGCCCAGGATATACTCCGCGGGCGATGTGGGATGCATCACTTCTTCAACTCGATTAAAATATGGTTCCAAGTTTGCATACATATTTTCTCGTCGATTCTTCCTATTAATCATAAGTGGTGTTTGAATAAACGCTCTTTTGATGGAACTATAGCGAGAAAATTGGCTCTTAAATACTGTCTGGGAATGATGTGTAAAATTAGTTGAGGAGCCTTAAAAATCTTACATTTGGTAAGGCTGTGAAAAAGAAGAAAAGTGAAAATGATAAAACTGGTCTTAATTAGAGGAAGAGTAGTTTTTTTTCAGCTTCCTCATTAGAAAGATAGTTTATTACATCATAACCTCAATATAATGTGTATTGAAAAAAAATATTTGTGATAATATTATTGGCACTTTGTTAGATATGGAAGGGAAAACAAATGATGGTTTGAATGCTCGTCATGATTTAAAAGAGATGAATATAAGAAAAGACTTATATCCAACTACAGAAGATGGGAAGTGGTTTTATCCAACTGCATGTGATAGTTTATACAAAGATGAAAAGTGTAAATTATGTAAGTTTTTAAAATCTACAAAACTTCCAGATGGCTATTCATCTAACATATCACGATGTGTGAATATAAAAGATGTTAAGATTTTTTGGGCTTAAGAGTCATGATTCTCATATTCTTCTAGACTATCTTCTTCTTTTAGCAATTCATGGGCTTGTGCCTAATAATGTGTGTGATGCTATTACTGAGTTGAGCATATTCTTTAGAGAATTATGTTCAAAAAGTGTTAAAGAAAAATATTTTGGAGCGCCTTGAATCTCAAATATCAACAACTTTATGCAAATTAGAGAAGATATTCCACCATCATTTTTTTATGTGATGATACGCTTAATAATTCATTTAGCAACAGAAGCCAAAATAGTTGGACCTATACAATATCGATGAATGTATCGTATTGAGAGGTGATATTTCAAAATTTAAAGTTTTATTATTATGTGCAATTTGGGACTTTTCACTGAATATTGTATAAATTTATGTGTATTCTTTTAGGTTCTTGAGAAAATTGAAATTTTAAGTACGTAATAAGAGTCAACCTGAAGGTTCTATGGCAGAAGGCTATACTCTAGAATAAAGTTCTAAAATTTTGCTCAAAATACTTAAACAATATTAAGACCAAGTTTAACCAGTTGAAAAGGAATTATGAAGGCAATCAAGATGATTGATATAATGGACTCTCTGTATTTGCCCAAAATGATTATCCTTTAACAAATAATAAGTTTAGGTCTCTTGAGAGTCATGAGAGAAAGCAAGCTCATCTTTATGTGTTGAAAAATTACGAAGAAGTGCAACCATGTTTAGACTACAGCTTTTTATTCTCGTGACAATATTTTGCGTATTCTATATTCATTTACTTAATGTGATTTTTTTTAGTGAATACGAGCAAGGTATGTGTAACATGGGGTTTTATGACTGGTTTTGTAATTGAGTAAGTTTTAAAATTAATTTAGTCTTTATACATTTCAAATATGTATAGTTTAGTTCCACATATTAACTTCTTTTTTTTCCTTTTTTTTTTTTTTTTTTTTTTTTTTTTTGAAAAACTTTTCATTATAATAGATTGTGGGATTGAACAATGAAGAAAATGCAAATGTAAATAAAAACCTCTTATCTTTGGTTAGAGGTCCTTTAAATGTTGTTAAACAATTTTCAGGATATTTAATAAACGGATTCAGGATTCATATGAAGCAACTTGAAGGAAAAAGGGTCAAGCAAAAACAAAGGTGTTATGGTAAAAGGAGTTACGGGTTCTAAAAATATCGAATATTTTGGAGTTTTAACTGAAATAATAAAACTTCAATATTTGGAGGGTACCCAAATCCTTTTATTTAAATGTGATTGACAAATATTGTTTTGTTAGCGTTAATATTGCTCGAAAGTTAGTGACAAATGTGTTGGTGGTGGTGTGCCCACTCAAGTGGGACCCACACAATTATGAAAAGAAAAAAAAAAAAATCAAAGGTTGGCAACCAACCATTGAATGGTTGGCATGCCAGTTGAAAACAATGAAGAGCCGTGCATGAGCAAGGCACGGCTCTCTCAAATCTTTGCCTATAAATAGAGGCAGGAGCATTCAACACAAACGCACCAACAACACAAAGCAACGAAGAATAAGTGAGAGAAAAATAGAGAGTTTTTTTTGAGTTTTTAAGAAAGGGTTCTTAAAACTAAGGGTTTAGAAAATAGTGAAGATTATTAGGGTGTTTTTGGGAAACACTTGTGAGTGCCACTATTTTGTATTACTCTCATTGTAAGCCTATTATTTTGTAATAGTAGAAGAATTATTCGGAGTTGGTCCCGTGGACGTAACTCTAAACAGTTGAGGGTGAACCACGTAAATCTCTGTGTGTCCCATTTTTATTTTTCCGCTGCCGTAATTATTCTCGTAATTTTATTGCCGGTATCCTAACAAGTGGTATCAGAGCCTGGTTCAGCCGGTCAGATAGCGGTACCGGATCCGTGGATATATTTTGAAAATAAATATACCACGAAGACGAGAAAATTACGACGAGTCTGTTGGTGCAGTCCGCTCGGAAAGACGTTGCAAAATCGACTTAGTGATGAATAGTAAAATAGTAACTCTCAGTTGATGGTGAATAGTTACTATTGAATGAGCCCGTCACTGTTAAGCCCAGCACTATTCACGTATAGTACTATTCACGCATACAGGTACTATTTACGTATAGCACTATTTACGTGTACAGTTACTATTCTCGTATACTGTTACTATTCACATATACGGTTACTATTCACTCAAAAGTCATGGAAGCTAGAACGAGCAAAATGATCAGTCTAAATGGCGCAAATTACCATATATGGAGAAATAAAATGAGAGATCTCCTTATGGTAACCAAAATGCATTTGCCCGTGTTTGGTTCAAGCAAACCGGAAGACAAGACTGATGAAGAATGGGCTTTCGAGCACGAGCAAGTTTGTGGTTATATTCGACAATTTGTCGATGATAATGTGTACAACCACATCTGTAACGAGACTCACGCTAGAACATTATGGGACAAGCTTGAACAGCTATATGCCTCAAAATCCGGCAACAACCAATTATTTTATTTGACAAAGCTGATGAATTTCAAATACCAAGAAGGTACCTCTGTAGCATATCACTTGAGTAAAATGCAGGCGACTATTCACCAGCTGTCAAATATGGGCATAAAATTTGATGATAAAATCCTCGGCCTTATGGTGCTTGCCTCCTTACCAGAGTCATGGGAGACTTTGAAGATATCAATAACAAACTCTACACCACAGAGTGGAGTTAGCTGGGAATTTGTTAAAAATGCTGTTCTGAATGAAGAAATGAGACGCAAAGCACAAAATTCTTCTTCATCTCAGTCAGACATTCTTTTGACAGATGCTAAAAGAAATAACCAGCCCAGAGGGAGGAGCCAATCTAGAAGTTCAAATACAAGAGATAAGAGCAGAGGTAGATCAAACAAATTTGCCAATATTATGTGCCATCATTGTGGGAAGAAGGGGCACATTAAAAGATATTGCCGGAAGTTCAAAAGTGATCAGGAGAAGATCAAAGGCAAAGCAAAGAAAGAAGAAAGCAGTGATGATGAAGCAAATGTCATTGCTGAGTTCCAATTGTTCATTGAAGACACTATCAATCTTGCAACCCAGGAGACCAGTTGGGTAATTGATAGTGGGGCTACACTTCATGCAACATCTCGGAGAGAAAATTTTTCATCTTACACACCAGACAATCTGGGTGTGGTCAAGATAGCAGACGGCAAACTGTTGAAAGTCGTCGGTAAGGGAGATATTTGCCTGGAGACAGAAAATGGTTCGAGATTAATTTTAAAAGATGTCGTGCATGTACCAGACATGCATTCTAATTTAATCTCGGTTGGCAGACTTGATGATGAAAATTTCTGTAGCACCTTCAGAAATGGGCAGTGGAAGCTCACAAAAGGTTCCATGGTTGTAGCACATGGAAGGAAAGATCCAAAGCTGTATGTGATGCATGCGAAGCTCTCCCGAGATGCTTTTAATGTAGCAGAGGATGACAGTGCAGTTGAATTGTGGCATAAACGACTAGGCCACATGAGTGAGAAAGGAATGACAACTCTGGTCAAAAACAACATGCTATCTGGATTGGATAAAGTCCATTTAGAGAAATGTTCTGATTGTATGGCAGGAAAGCAGAATAGAGTAGCCTTCAAGATTTCTCAGCCTTCCAGAATGAAGAATGTGTTAGATCTTGTACATTCAGATCTGTGTGGACCATTGACGATGTCATATGGTGGAAATCGATACTTCGTTACATTTATCGATGACCATTCTAGGAAGACCTGGGTATACACTTTGAAGTCCAAAGATCAAGTTTTAGATGTTTTTAAACAATTTCTAAACTTGGTTGAGAGACAGACAGGCAAGAAGCTGAAGTGCATCAGAACAGATAATGGTGGAGAATACACTGGGCCATTTGATGCTTTCTGCAAAGAGCATGGTATTCGACATCAAACAACACCTCCCAAGACGCCGCAATTGAATGGTTTGGCTGAGCGGATGAACAGAACTTTGATGGAGAGAGTCAGATGTTTACTCTCACATGCAAAGTTGTCTAAAAGATTTTGGGGTGAAGCTCTTCTTACAGCAGTTCATCTTATAAATCGTTCACCTTGTGTTCCTCTTCAGTATGATACTCCAGAAAGAGTATGGTCAGGTAAAGATGTTTCCTATGATCATTTGCGGGTGTTTGGCTGCAAAGCCTTTGTGCATATTCCTAAGGATGAGAGGTCTAAGCTTGATGTTAAGACTCGACAATGTGTATTCATTGGCTATGGCCAAGATCAATTTGGCTATAGATTTTATGATCCAGTCTAGAAAAAGATGATAAGAAGTAGAGATGTTGTATTTGTTGAAAATCAGACTATTGAAGATATTGAAAAGACTCAGAAGCAAGCTGCCGATAGATCTGAAGATGATGCAGCAGATGTGCAGATAGTTCCTCCAACAACAGAACAGAGACAAGTTGGAGATGAAGAAAATGTTCCACAGGAACAAGAGCCAGAGTTAGAGAATCCAAAAGTTCCTCATCAAAATGAACCAGAAGACGATTTTGATGGTGTTCAGCCACCAGCACCAGAAGGTTCTCAAATATTAAGAAGGTCTAGTAGAGTCAGACAACCATCTACTAGATATTCAGCAAATGAATATGTATTGATGACTGACGGGGGAGAACCTGAATGTTTTGAAGAAGCAATGGAAAGCGAACACAAAAGGAACTAGATTGAAGCCATGCAAGATGAAATGAAATCCTTGCATGAGAATAAAACATTTGAGCTGGTAAAGTTGCCCAAAGGCAAGAAAGCTTTGAAGAACAAGTGGGTGTTCAGGATCAAGCAGGAAGAACACAGCTCCCAACCACGATACAAAGCTAGACTGGTTGTGAAAGGATTCAATCAAAGAAAGGGTATTGATTTTGATGAGATCTTTTCACCAGTTGTGAAAATGACATCCATTCGGACAGTGCTCGGAATGGCCGCTAGTTTTGATCTGAAAATCGAGCAAATGGATGTAAAGACTGCCTTCCTACATGGAGATTTGGAAGAAGAAATATACATGGAGCAGCCAGAGGGTTTCATAAAAAAGGGGAAAGAAGATTATGTTTGTAAACTGAAGAAGAGCCTATACGGCTTAAAGCAGGCACCAAGACAGTGGTAGAAGAAGTTTGAGTCTGTTATGGGGGAGCAAGGTTACAAAAAGACTACTTCAGATCACTGTGTCTTCGTAAAGAAATTCTCTGATGATGACTACATTATTCTCTTGCTCTATGTAGATGATATGTTGATTGTTGGTCAGAATTCTATCAGAATTAATAGCTTGAAGAAACAGCTAAGTAAGTCTTTTGCTATGAAAGACTTGGGACCAGCAAAGCAAATTCTTGGTATGAAGATTACGAGAAATCGAAGAACCAAGAAATTATGGTTGTCACAGGAGAAGTACATTGAGAAAGTACTTCAAAGGTTCAAAATGGAGAATGCTAAAGCGGTTAGTTGTCCTCTTGCTAATCACTTTAAATTAAGCTCAAAACAGTGCCCTTCTACCGATGGAGAGAAGGAAGAGATGGAAAAGATCCCATATGCTTCAGCAGTTGGAAGCTTAATGTATGCCATGGTTTGTACACGGCCAGATATTGCTCACTCAGTCGGAGTGGTGAGTCGGTTTCTTTCAAATCCTGGAAAGGAACATTGGGCTGCAGTTAAATGGATTTTCAGATATCTTCGAGGTACGACCAAAGTATGTTTATGCTTTGGAGAAGAGAAGCCAGTATTAGTCGGTTATACTAATGCAGATATGGCTGGGGATGTTGACTCGAGAAAGTCCACATCAGGGTATCTAATCACATTTGCAGGGGGAGCTGTGTCATGGCAGTCAAGATTGCAGAAGTGTGTTGCTTTACAAACAACTGAAGCAGAATTCATAGCACTAACAGAAGCGTGCAAAGAGTTGCTGTGGATGAAGAAGTTTTTGAATGAACTCGGAATTCATCAAGAACGATATTTGATATTTTGCGATAGTCAGAGTGCGATTCATCTTGGGAAGAATTCCTCCTTTCATTCAAGATCAAAGCACATTGATGTTAGATATCATTGGATCAGGGATGTATTGGAGATGAAGCAGTTACAGCTTGAGAAGATCCATACAGATGAAAATGGATCAGATATGTTAATGAAGATTCTTCCAAAAGACAAGTTTGAATATTGCCGATTAGCTGCAGGGATGATGGAGAGTATGGCTAACGTCCCCACTTGAGCGTGCAGGGGGAGATTTGTTGGTGGTGGTGTGCCCACTCAAGTGGGACCCACACAATTATGAAAAGAAAAAAAAAATCAAAGGTTGGCAACCAACCATTGAATGGTTGGCATGCCAGTTGAAAACAATGAAGAGCCGTGCATGAGCAATGCACGGCTCTCTCAAATCTTTGCCTATAAATAGAGGCAGGAGCATTCAACACAAACGCACCAACAACACAAAGCAACGAAGAATAAGTGAGAGAAAAATAGAGAGTTTTTTTGAGTTTTTAAGAAAGGGTTCTTAAAACTAAGGGTTTAGAAAATAGTGAAGATTATTAGGGTGTTTTTGGGAAACACTTGTGAGTGCCACTATTTTGTATTACTCTCATTATAAGCCTATTATTTTGTAATAGTAGAAGAATTATTCGGAGTTGGTCCCGTGGACGTAGCCCTAAACAGTTGAGGGTGAACCACGTAAATCTCTGTGTGTCCCATTTTTATTTTTCCGCTGCCGTAATTATTCTCGTAATTTTATTGCCGGTATCCTAACAAAATGAACCATTTGTACTTGCATCTCAAGCAGAACAAGTCTTTTATGTCAAAGATGATTTTCATTCTGATTGGCTTATTGTTTTGAGATGACATTCAGAGCATTTTTTTTTTTTATTTCCCATTATATGATCTAAATAATGATAAGTTACTTATTGATGAACAAGCATTTCAACAAAATAGTCCATAAATTTATGATAATATTTCGAGTTTATTTGAGGAAGATGAAAGTTTTATGAGTTGGCATAGAACTGATATTGATGATTTTACTATTAATGTTACTACTGCTGTTGATGGTGTCATTGGAGATTTAGAATCCGAATCTAAAATTGATAACGAAGACTTATTATTATAGCTTATTGAATCTTGCTACATATGATTAAACAAAGGTAAGAATATAATTAACTTTATCTTTATTCTCTTATAATTTTCACTAGAATTTACTTTGGAGTTTTCTAGAAATATATATTTTACTATGATATTATACTTATACTTTTTTTGTGCAAATGCAGAGTGCAATGGAATTTATTCATCCTTTTTTGGTATATTGAAAATTTAGTTTGCCTTTTGATTTGGACTAAATTACTGTAATAAATACAATATTGATAATAATTAATAGTTTGTGAAATTTTCATTTAATTTAATGGGACTTTGATATTTTTTATTTTTGAAAATAATAAGCAATCTTTTTATTTTTCCTCGTTGTTTTTATTTTTATGTGTATGGTTATCTTATTATCAAAAGAAAATTAGTTTATATTTTTAATTATTATAGTTCAAAAAGATTCAATTTAGTCTTTTTTTTTTTTTAATAGGATTAGAAATGTTAACGGTTATTGAATCAATTATGCCACATATAAATAATTTAGCCATAGTTTTACCAATTATTTATAAGATTTTATTATGGATAAAGGATATTACAATGGTAATTAAAAATAACTAATTAACTATAATATTATATTGTAACTAAATTGTTGAAGTTAATATGATGAATATTATTTCAGTTATTCAACATTTATAATTAAAACTGTTAATTAGTGATATAACTTTGATGTGACTAAAATATAAATAGCTAATGAGTTAATTAGTGACATGATAGTATAGAAATGTAGCTATTATTTAATTAGTTATAATATTTTATTATGGCTCATTTATTGTAGCCAAAAAACTAACTATTGCTACGATAATGTTAACTTCATTGTTATAAAATATTATTAGTTATGATATTATTTTGTAGCTAAAAAATTGTGGCTGCTAAGATAATTATTGCACAATATATAAAAGGTATAACAAAAATAATGTAATTAGCTTCAAAGTTTAATTTATGTTCCTAAAACATATAAAATAATTACAAGACTTTAATTTTGTGGCCATAAGTATATATTAGCTACAATATTTATATTTGTAGCTATGTATTGTAACAACCCTTCCCGGTCCACCCGTAAACCCGAATAAACCGAGCCGAGACGCTACAAACTGGTTGACTGAATGAACTGACATGCTGAAATCATAATGTATAATGAATCTAATATCATGCTGAAATTGCTTATAGTAATAATGTACTGAATATTTACAAGACATGATACTGTTTACAAAATGGATTGGGCCCAACTGTGTGCCCTGTACATGCCATAAAAAGAATAACAAAATGAGTTTCTACCCTGAAGACCGAGTCTTCTATAGATGAACGGCAGCAGTTGTAAACGGACCCTCTACGGACCAGTCTCAAAACCTGCAAGTTAAACAGGTAACTCGCTGAGCAAATAAAGCTCAGTGGATATCTCAACAAGGAAAGAAACAATAAAGCACATACTTGTATATAAGGAATTATGTAGGCACACAAGGCACATATAAGCACACATATCATGATATCTTTCATTTATCTGTATGATATATGCAATATTATATCCAGATATCTGTATGGCTCCATAAGGTTATAGCGAAACCGAGGTGATAAGAAAAACTGTATAAACTGGATGAATACTGTATACTTGGCTGCTATGGCCCATATAATCATATCCACTCAACGGCCTGTAGCCGGAGTAACAAACTGTATGAGGCGCAAATCTGCTATCCTATGTCGCGACATGGCCTTATCGACATGGTTTCTGCCTAACCTCAATGGAGCATAATGTTGGTATGTCAAATGTATAACACAACATCATAGTAATAGTTCATCACTTCATAAATTACAATGTTCATGTGATTTCACATCATTTGCATGCTTGGATGTTGTTTTGATATATGTTCTAATGTTGTCTTTTTGTTTTGAAATGATTGGATGCATACAAGTTGAGCAAAGAACCCAATTACATAGAAAAAGAAAGTCCAAAAATGCAGGAAAAACCAAGTCGCGAGCGCGAGATGCAGAAAATAAGAGACAGTGTGTTATCAGGCACAAGTCGCGATCGCGTACTTGAAAGTCACGAGCGCGTAGTGTGCCAAATGAGAGACAGTGAGTTTTCATGCCAACTACGCGAGCGCGCACTTGAGAGTCGCGATCGCGTAATATGCCAATTGAGAGTCAGAGAGTTTTCATGCCAACTACGCGAGCGCGCAACGCAAGTCGCGAGCGCTTCCAGGCCAAGGGCCAACTTCGCGATCGCATCTTGCAAGGTCGCGAGCGCGAGAAGGGCAAAATGAGAGTCAGTGAGTTTGAAGTGGAAGTCGCGCGCGCGCAGTGCAAAGTCGCGAGCGCGCGACGTGCTTCCAGCCTACGCAGTGCCAGGTCGCGACGCGTTTCCAGCCTGCGCAGTCTGCACTCTTTTGGTCATATCTCTCAATATACAAATCCAATTTGGGTGATTCAAAAACCCATGCAAAGCTAACACATAGAGGAACAAATAACGCTTCTATGACACTTCCTAATTCCATCATTAAATGGGGTCAAAATCAAGATGAAGTCCTCCCCTGTTTTCAACATAAACTCAATACCTCCCCTGTTTTCTCACCACTACCATTCTCCAACATGAAACAATATATTGTCTCAATAGCAACACACCACACAAATTCTCATGCAAAGACAATAATAAGAATCAAGAGATATCAAACCTTTACTCCAAAAACGCGTGAGCTCTGTTCTAGCTTCTCTTCTCTGCACTCTTCGAACTCCCTTCTCCTATACACATCAAAATTCTTACAACTTATCTATAATATAACTCAAGTGGAGACTGAATAACATAAAGCTGCAAGAAATTCTACTTACTTGGAGAGAATTGAGGTTGCCTAATGGGATGGAGAAAGAAAGGAAATGAAGGAGATGAAGAAGATGGCGATAAAGATAAACAAGGGAAAGTAAAATGATGATTACGGGTAAGTCATCACAAAATCAAGATAAATGATGGAAACTTACTACATGGTACCTCAATTGGGTAAAAGCTACAACTTAATACTCAAGCTTGTTCTTTTAATGCCATTAAATCCTAATTCTTACACTTTGCTCTTTTTCTCTCACTCAAGTAAGTCCACTAATAAACCCATTCTACCCCAACCGGGTGTGGTTCAACTCGACTCAACTCGACTCTATGCAAAGACTCAACTCGGTAGGATGTCACAATTGTAGTTATAGATCCAATATATTATAAGTGTAATGTGCCATGCGTCGAAATCGGGTTTTTACCTTGTATGTTCCGCTTATTATTTGGCTGTTAACAAACTTGTT
This sequence comes from Jatropha curcas, assembly GCF_041381405.1. Lineage (NCBI taxonomy): Eukaryota > Viridiplantae > Streptophyta > Magnoliopsida > Malpighiales > Euphorbiaceae > Jatropha > Jatropha curcas. Next base: position 11,228,479 of record NC_143153.1, read on the forward strand.
GTGTCTGAATTGGCAGGTACATCTCAGGTGGTGATAATCCTATTTAGGTGTTGCTATGGAAATAAAAGGTCCCACCAAAAGTGCGACATTTCATGTCCAAAGCCTGTCGCAGCCAGCTACCAACTAAATTTGAGCTTGTGCGTAGAAAGTTGGATATTGATCCAATCTATGATCATTGTGGGGAAATGGTGGAATCCTGGGCTCATGCACTTGTAGAATGCAGGGAATTCTGATGAGTTTGGCTGTCGAGTCCCTTGAGACTTAAACTAGAGGGTCAGATTGGCACTTTCTATGAGTGGTTTCAGTCAGTTGCTCTTTCTTTTGAGTCGGAGCAAGTTGAGCTTTTCTGCATGGTTGTGTGGGCCATCTAAAAGGGTCGAAATGTATTGCTCCATCAACAAAAAGGCTTGCTAATATGCAGGTGTTGGCAATAACGATAGGTTTATGGACTAATTATGGTCAACAGATACATAGAAGCGGCAATGCATCAGTTGTACGATCTGCAATTAAATGGAAGTCGCCTTCTGATGGGCAGTTCAAGTTGAATTGCAATGCAGCAGTATGCACTGATGGCATCTGTGATTATGGCTTTATAATCCGGAATAGCAATAGTGAAGTAATGGCGGCAATTTATGTTAAGAGTCAACAGTTCCCTACCACCAGTTGAAGCTAAAACAAAAGCTACTTATTTTGGAATCTGTTGTGCGGTGCCCACTCAAATGGGACCCACATTTGAAAGAAAAAAGAAAAGAGAAAATGTGGTAGGACCCACACAGTTTGAACGCATTACAGTTTCGGTGGACCACCCTCTCCTATAAATAGGAGATGGCTCAGCCATCTCAATACATACGAGCGAAGAGAGTTTTTGAGAGAGTTTAAGTTTTAGAATTGGGTTCTAAAACTCGGGTAGAGAGAATAGTGAGGATAATTTGGGAAACACTTTTGAGTGCCACTATTTTGTATTACTCTCTTTGTAAGCCTACTATTTTTTAATAGTGGAAGAATTATTCGGTTTTTGTCCCGTGGACGTACCCTAACAGTTAAAGGGTGAACCATGTAAATATCTGTGTCATATTTCTATTTTTTCGCTGTGTTATTATTCTCGTAATTTTATTGCTGGGCCCTATCAGTGGTATCAGAGCCGAAGGTTTACCGGATCCGTGGATATATTTTGAAAATAAATATACCACGACGACGAGAAAATTACGCCGAGTCCATTGGTGCAGTCCGTTCGGAAAGAAGTTGCAGAATCAACTTAGTGATGAATAGTTAAATAGTAACTCAAAGTTGATGGTGAACAGTACTATTGGCGTTACTGCTGAGTCCGTTTCAAATAAGCCCAGCACTATTCACGCATAGTACTATTCACATATACAGTTACTATTCACGCATACAGATACTATTTACGTATACTATTACTATTTAGGCATACGATCACTATTCACGTATACTACTATTTACGTATACGGTTTCTGTTGGTGTTAATATTCTGCACAAGTCAAAAATGGACGACAAAACAACAGGCACAATGGTTAGACTCAACTCATCAAACTATGCAGTATGGAAGATATTAATGGAAGATCTTCTATGCTGTAAAGATCTTTTTGAAACGATTGAGTTGAAAGGAGTAAGGCCAACTTCAATAAATGAGACTGATTGGAAATCGATTAACAGAAAAGCAGTCGCAACCATCAGGCAGTCTGTTGAAATGAGCGTCATAAATCATATCGCTCATAATAAATATGCCTATTCAATTTGGAAGAAGTTGGAGGACATGTACGAGCGGAAGAATGCCCAGAACAAAGCTCTTTTAATTAAAAAGCTTGTAAATCTGAAGTACAAAGATGGTGAAAGTGCTTCAGATCACTTGGGCAAATTTCAAGAAATAGTGAACCAACTGACGACGTCAAAAATAGTGTTTGACGACTAGGTGCAGGCACTATTCTTATTGAGTTCCTTGCCGGACAGTTGGGAGACGCTGACTGTTACACTCAGTAATGTGTCGGAGGGGAATCTGACCTTAACCACAGTTAAGGAAAGCATTCTGAATGAAGAAACTAGACGTAAGGAGAATGCTACGAGTAGCAACTCAGACGCACTCGTTACAGTTACAGAAAGGAGGGGGAGAAGCAGAACAAGATACCCCCAAAATCCAGACAAACGTGACCATTCACGGAGAAGATCCAAGTCAAGAAAAGGAGTCACTTGCTATCATTGTGGCAAGCCCGGTCACGTCCAAAGGCACTGCAGAAAGTGGAATAAGGAACGAGCCAAAGAAAATGATGAGGAAAAAGACGATACGGAGGTAGCTTCAGTAGCTATTGATGCTGACGCACTTGGTGATGGTAGTGCGCTGATTTCTCATGCTGGTCTCAGTGAGTGTTCCACTAGTCAACAATCTCTTTGGATTATTGACTCTGCATGTTCTTATCATATTTCTTCAAAGAAGGAATATTTCTCATCCCTTACCCTCGGAGATTACGGCCATGTCAAGACTTTGAATGGCACATATGTGGAAAATTGCGGCATTGGAACAATATGCATCAAAACCAATGCTGGTCATGATCTCTGGTTGGAAGATGTGAGATACACTCCTACAGCAAACTTCAATCTGATCTCAGTTCATTGTCTTGATGAATTGGGCTATGCAAATCTGTTTGTTAACAGAACGTAGAAGCTTTCCAAAGGTAACTTGGTGTTCGGTCGAGGAAGAAAGTTCAACACCCTCTACTACACCCAGGCTAAAGTTTGCACAGGAGTAGTGAATGCAGTTGAAGATTCATCTGCTGAGTTATGGCACAAACGACTTGGTCATTTGAGTGAGAAAGGAATGGAGACTCTCACTAAGAAGAAAATGCTATCTTTGAAAGGTTTGCCTCTGAAAATATGCACTGATTGTTTGTCTGGTAAACAACATAGAGTTTCCTTTCAAAGATCTCCTTCTCCATCTAGAAAACCTGGTATTCTATAATTGGTACACACTGATGTTTGCTCAATGGGTGACAAATCATTGAGTGGTTGCTCATATTATGTTAGCTTTATTGATGATCATTCTAGAAAGGTGTGGGCTTTTCCAATAAAGTCAAAAGACCAGGTGTTGGATATGTTTAAAGTCTTTCATGTCAGTGTTGAAAGACAAACGGGAAGAAAGTTAAAATGTGTTAGAGCTGATAATGGTGGTGAGTACAGAGGACCGTTTGAAAAGTATTACTCAGAACACGGCATCAGACTTCAGAAGACAGTTCCCAAAACTCCACAGCAGAATGGAGTTGCAGACAGAATGAACAGGACCATTGTTGAAAGGGTTCGATGCATGCTCTCTCATGCTAAACTTCCTAAAACCTTTTGGGCTGAAGCAATGAATACTGCAGTTTACTTGATCAACCTTTCACCTTCAACCTCCCTCAAAGGAGATGTTCCAGAAAAGGTGTGGTCAAGGAAAAATATTTCTTACGATCATTTTAGAATATTTGGCTGCCGGGCTTTTGTTCATGTTCCAAAAGATGAAAGATCCAAGCTTGATTCGAAGTCAAAACAGTGTATCTTCTTGGGTTATGGAAATGATGATTTTGGGTACAGATTATGGGATCCAGTTGAAAAGAAGCTCATCAGAAGCAGAGATGTAGTATTCCTGGAAGACCAAACCATTGAAGACTTTGAGAAAAATGAAAAGCCAAAGTCTATCAATGAGTTTCCTATTAGTCTAGATGCAGAACCTCGTATAGAACCACAAAATGATGAAGAAGATGATGATGAACCTGTTCAGAATGATGCTGAACTAGCTCCAATAGAAGAACTACCTCAATTGAGAAGATCTGCGAGAGGCAGGATACCTTCCTAGAGATATTCTCCTAATGAGTATGACTTGTTGATTCAAGGGGGAGAATCAGAGAACTACCAGGAGGCAATGGAAGATTGTAAAAAGAATGAGTGGTTGAAAGCCATGCAAGATGAGATGGAGTCCTTGCATGAGAACCAGACTTATGAGTTGGTGAAACTGCCTCAAGGTAAGAAGGCACTGAAGAATAAATGGGTGTTCAGGTTGAAGACTGAACAGAACAACTCACAGCCAAGGTACAAGGCGAGACTGGTTGTGAAGGGATTTGGTTAGAAGAAGGGAGTTGACTTTGAAGAAATTTTCTCACCCGTAGTCAAGATGTCTTCTATCAGAGTTGTGCTCGGTTTAGCAGCTAGCTTGAATTTGGAGATCGAGCAACTTGATGTAAAGACTGCTTTCCTCCATGGTGACTTGGAAGAGGAAATTTATATGGAGCAACCAGAAGGGTTCAGAGTCAAAGGCAAAGAACACTTGGTGTGTAAATTGCAGAAAAGCTTGTATGGCCTCAAACAAGCTCCCAGACAGTGGTACAAAAAGTTTGACTCTTTCATGGTGAATCACGGGTATGAGAAAACTACTTCTGATCATTGTGTATTTGTGAAAAAGTTCGCAGAAGGCGACTTTATTATTCTCTTGTTATATGTGGATGATATGCTTATTGTGGGCCAAGATGCTAAGAAAATTGAGAGCTTGAAAAAGGAACTTGGAAAATCCTTTGCCATGAAGGATTTGGGATCGGCAAAACAGATACTCGGAATGAAGATCTCCAGAGACAGGAAAAAGAGAAAGTTGTGGCTGTCTCAAGAAAAGTATATCGAGAAAGTTCTCAACAGATTCAACATGAGCAATGTGAAACCAGTTAGTACTCCACTTGCAGGTCATTTCAAATTAAGTCTCAATCAATGTCCTTCAAGTGAGAAAGAAAAAGAAGAACTGAAGAAGATTCCTTATGCATCCGCCGTTGGCAGCTTGATGTATGCCATGGTATGCACAAGACCAGATATTGCTCATGCTGTTGGTGTTGTTAGCCGATTTCTTTCAAATCCAGGTAAAGAACACTGGAATGCGGTAAAGTGGATTCTCAGGTATCTTAAGGGCACTTCCAAAATGTGCTTATGTTTTGGTGATAATACACCTGTGTTAGATGGTTACACAGATGCAGATATGGGTGGTGATGTTGATTCGCGCAAATCAACTTCTGGATATCTGATGACCTTTGCAGGTGCAGCAGTTTCTTGGCAATCAAAATTGCAAAAATGCGTTGCACTCTCATCCACTGAGGCGGAATATATCGCCATTACAGAAGCTAGCAAAGAACTCTTGTGGATGAAGAAATTCCTACAAGAATTGGGTGTAGAACAAGAGAAGTACATTCTGCTATGCGATAGTCAAAGCGCGATACATCTCAACAAGAATTCGACCTTTCATTCAAGGTCAAAGCACATTGATGTGAGGTATCATTGGATACGCGATGCGCTAGAGATGAAGTTATTTCAGATTGAAAAGATTCACACTAATGATAATGGCGTTGATATGATGACTAAAGCTTTACCTACGGAGAAACTTGTCACTTGCAGAAAGATAGCCGGTATGGCTAACGTCCCCACTTGAGTGTGCAGGGGGAGATTTGTTGTGCGGTGCCCACTCAAATGGGACCCACATTTGAAACAAAACAAAAAAAAAAGAAAAGAGAAAATGTGGTAGGACCCACACGGTTTGAAAAAATAAAAAGGAAGAGGAAAATTTATTTTCGGTGGACGCGTTAGGATTGGGTGGACGCATTACAGTTTCGGTGGACGCGTAATTAACGCGTCCACCCTCTCCTATAAATAGGAGATGGCTCAGCCATCTCAATACATACAACCGAGCGAAGAGAGTTTTTGAGAGAGTTTGAGTTTTAGAATTGGGTTCTATAACTCGGGTAGAGAGAATAGTGAGGATAATTTGGGAAACACTTTTGAGTGCCACTATTTTGTATTACTCTCTTTGTAAGCCTACTATTTTTTAATAGTGAAAGAATTATTCGGTTTCTGTCCCGTGGACGTAGCCCTAACAGTTAAAGGGTGAACCACGTAAATATCTGTGTCATATTTCTATTTTTTCGCTGTGTTATTATTCTCGTAATTTTATTGCCGGGCCCTATCAGAATCGAGAAAGCTTTGGAGCTTGGTTTTACTTTGCTGGTTTTTGAAACAAAATGCAGTATAGTGGCCAATCATTTGAAGCAGCAGGAGGTACCTCGAAACAATTTTGGAACCAGAATATTGAGATGTTTATTGCTCACTAGTCAATGTACTCTCTTTTCTTCTTCTCATGTGTTTAGAGAAGCAAATAGGATAGCTCAATCCCTAGCTAAACTAGCTCTTTCTTTAGAACTAGTTGAGTCAGCGTGGATAGAGGAGGTCCCTCCTTCCATCCTTGTGTTTTGAACAATAGTTTGGTTTCATCTTTATAAAATTTGCCATATTTTCCTCAAAAAAATATTGATATACTATATTAATATATTAATATAAGGAACTTAAGTGTAATTAATAGAAATATTAATTCTGTTAATTTTAATTTGATATTAATATTATTGTTTGTGCTATCAATGTTATTCATTATTAATCGTAATTAAACTGTCAAATTCACTAAATCTTACTTTGTGTTTATGCATAAAATGTTATATAGTCTTAGGTTTAACAATTAATATCTTCAATTTTTTGACTTATACTCACTCGCAGAAGTTAGTTTAATTTGATTTTTATTATTATCGTTTATTTTTAATAGAAAATTATTAATTTCTAGAATTATCTTTTATTGTTGAATGGATATTTTTTATTCTATAATTAATAAAATTAAATCTTGTAAATTGCTATGAGTCTTTTATTTGATTTTTAGATTTATATTTTTATTTAAATTTTATAGAAAAGAATATGAATATGGAGAAAACAAAAATTGTATTGAATATTTTATTTAATTATAAATTATTTTGGCCTAATGATATAAAAAAGCCTGAATTTTGACCTTTTTATCAATTATGGCTGGTTCTTTCAATTTTATCAATTAATATCGCATACTTAATTTTTTGTATCAATTCTAGCCTTCGTTTGTCTTCCGTCAATCTTATGCTAATGTGGCAGTTATCTCTCACAAGTGGGTCCTACAACATTCAATATCAGCGCGAAGTTCATATATCCACATATACTAAAAAAAAAAAAGCTAAACTTTAATGTTTTTATCAAATCTGACAAGTTCTTTTAATTTTATCAATCAATACCGCATACTAATTAATCTTTATCAAATGATTTTGCTATTTAGATATTTATTCAATTAAATAGTCTATTAAATAACTATGTATATTAAGTGCATATTGGGATTAATCAATTAGAATTCAATTTTACTTAATAATCTTTTGAAAATATTATTTTTAAATATACTAATCAATATAGAATTTAACTTCTCAAAACTTATTTTTCTCTATGTTTATTAGTACCATTTCCAGGATGAAATTAAAGAAATTTTAGAAAATCACTATATGAAGATATCTGGTCATTAAAAAATCAAATAGCTGGTGAAAAACCAAATAAAAACCGTCAAACACAAATCAAAATCAGAAATCTGCAAGAAAAATCCCATTTCTGATAGAAATTTCAAATTTCAAACTACTTCACTAAAATTTTTCAAAAACATAATAAAAGAAATACTGAATATCAAAAAAGAAAGAGGAGAAGAATACTCAAACTGTTTAAGAATGGAATTGAGGATTTTTCCTCATAGTGATTATCAGATTAACGAGATTATAATCTAATCGGTATTGCATCTTTTCCTTATTGTCATAAATTAAAAGATAGGAATAATAGAAAAAGATGATTGCAAATGAAACTCAGCAGTAAACACAGTTGCTATGGAGATATTAAGTTTTGGCTTTCGAAGCTGTTTTCTAAATGAAGATGGAAACAATTTATAATTCCTATTAAGGCCTCCTAACCCAATTTTCATTAGGTTTGTTCAAATGAATAGAGTCCGGCTCAAAAATAAACAATTAATTGTTTATTAATAATAGTCCTTCCTTTTAAGGCCCCTAATAATAGCCCAAGTTATAAAACTAGTTCGTTTTCCTTTTTTTTTTTTTTTTTTTTTTTTTTTTTGGTAATTTACAACTGTTCGTCAAATCAATGATTGTAGGCCAATTGCAATTTAAAACTGATTTTAGCATAGCCCTCCGCAATTTTAGCCTGACTGAAAATTAATACCCTCAAGTTGGATCCATTTCAGTCAAACATATATGTAGATATGTAGTGTAACATATAACTCAATTAGAGTTGCATTATCAAATCCAAACCCATTTATGGACCGATAATGTTTATAAAAGAAAACAAATTAATAAAATAAAGAGAGATTCATTAATTTAAAATTTATGTTACGTTTTAAAAATTATTTAGTATTTACATATTCCTTTTATACAAAGTTATTTAGTTTTTATAAATTCTATCTTTTTAATTATACTTAAAAATACATTTAAAAATATTATATATAAAAATTCGGTTGAACCGTATTGAATTCACTCTAATCATTCACTTCTATGAACTCCTACCTTCATCAATTCGTTGATTGGTCTGATTCCTCGAACATTAGTACAGGGGATGAAAGTCTCTACAAGAGAAGTGCCAAGAGGCACATATAACATTTCAATCTCTACAAAGTTTTGGTTGAATATTTTGAAGGCTACTATTTTATATGTTGAGTTTCAATATTAATAATATGCAGCGGAATAAAATAATTAACAATCGTTTTAAACTCTCTTAAACTTTATATATGAAAGTCTTATATCATAAATAGATTATAACTAAAATATATATGTCTTTATTTATTTATTTAAACAATTTAAATAGATAAATCATAATACGTATATTACTAGGATTTTTCAATTTACTTAATTTTATTTATTTAACTATTTAAATAAATAAATCATAATTAATATATTAGGTATATATAATCTAAAATTTATGTCATTAAATTTTAGATATAAATTAACTAAGTCATACCTAATAATTTAGGTGAGAATTGCAAATTAAATATAAATTACAATTTTATCCTTAAAACCTCAAAACTTATTTGTAATCAAGTCATACTTGATATGATTTCTCGTTTTTACTTTCTCATATCCATTTTTATGTGTGTGATCTATTTATAAGTCTAAATATGTTGACAATAAATAAAATTAATTAATATTTGAAGGTCAAAAACATATCATGACTATTCAAATATTTAGAAAGCTAAAGTGGTTTGACTTGACTTTTGAGTACATGATTTATCAGTGTAATTAATATCATTTCATCATTAATGTTTTGATTTAGTAATTAGACACGGAGTGTGTCTGCTTTACTAAATCATGTTAGTTCTCTTAATCCTAGCTATTGATCATTTAAATGAAATTTCAAATCTAATTTGCTAATTTCATAATTTCATTCTACTTTACGCAAGAATTTCTTAATCAATACTAATAGAGTACAATTAAGTCATGTTTGGTATGATATAATCAACCATGTAATGGAATGAGGATTACATTACATAACTGAATACATTGTTTGATTAGACCTTTTTTTTGGACAATGTAATTACTTAATTTGATGTAAGATAGAAGTTATTTTTATAGTATTTTTAATATAGTTTTTATTAGAATTTTTTTCGTATTTTTAATTACTTTAATTAATTTTTATTTATGTTTTTGAATAAAGCTTTATTGAATCATATTTCACATGATCTTGAGAAATTTTATAAGATTTTTATAGGAAACCAACCAAAAATGTAAGAGAAGGCCAATTGTCAAGGACTTCCAACAGTAGCACTGTAACACCCCTTCCCGGTCCACCCGTAAACCCGAATGCACCGAGTCGAGATGCTACAAACTGGTTGACTGTATGGTCTGACATGCTGAAAACATACTGTATATTGAATATAATAACATGCTGGTACTGTTTCCAAAAATAATGTAATTTACAAAACATGATACAAGTTTACAAAATGAAATGGGCCCAACTGTGTGCCCTGTACATGCCATAAAAAGAAAAACAAAATGAGTTTCTACCCTGAAGACCGAGTCTTCTACAGATGAACTGCAGCAGTTGTACGCGGACTCTCTATGGACCAGTCTCAAAACCTGCGAGTTAAACAGGTAACTCGCTGAGCAAATAATGCTCAGTGGATATCTCAACAATAAAGAAACAATTAAACACATACATATATAGAAAGAACCATGGAAACATATATGGCACATATAAGCTCACACATTATGATACTTTCATGATATCTTGATTATCTTTTGTACTGTTTATAATCCTGTATAATTCATGAAATATTATGTCAAGATATCTGAATGGCTCCATAAGGTTATAGTGAAACCGAAGTGATAAGATAAACTGTATGAAACTGGGTGAAACTGTATGCTATAGGCCCCGAACCGGATTCGCCTATGCCAATATTGTCCGTTTTGGTGCCCCTAACCGGATTCGCACCGCACGGTTTAATCATATCCACTCAACGGCCTGTAGCCGGAGTTCCAAACTGTATGGGGCGCAGATCTGCTATTCTATGTCGCGACATAGCCTTATCTACATGGTTTCTACCTAACCTCAATGGAGCTTAAGATTAGCATGTCAACAATGTAACACAATAGCACATAAATGGTTCCACAACGTCATAGGTCATCATATTGATTTGATTTCACATCGTATGAATGCTTGTATGTTGTTTATATCCATGTTCTTATGTGGTATTTTTGTTGTAAAATGATTGGATGCATGCATGTTGAGCAAAGGAATGTGATTACATAGCAAATGAAAGGCAAAAGAGTGTCACAGCACAAGTCGCGACCGCGTATGTGAAAGTCACGAGCACGACTTGTGCATCCTAAGAATCAGTGTGTTTCTGGCTGAAGTCGCGACCGCGCAGCACAAGTCGCGAGCGCGAGATGAAGTCGCGAGCGCGCTTGTGTGATTCGCGAGCGCGAGATGCGCACACTGAGAGTCAGAGAGCTTCTGGCCAAAGTCGCGACCGCGCATGTGATCCTCGCGAGCGCGAGTTGTGCAATTGAGAGTCAGAGAGCTACCTGACTCAAGTCGCGAGCGCGCAATAGGAAATCGCGAGCGCGACTTGCTTTCCAGTATGCGCGAGCGCGCGACGTGATTCTGTGCAGTCTGTGTTCTTTTGGCCATAACTCTCAATAGCTAACTCCAAATTGAATGATTCAAAAGCCCATGTAAAGCTAACACAGAAAGGAACAAATAACTCTTCTATGACAATTTCTAATTCCATCATTATATGGGTTCAAAATCAAGATGAAGTTGCTGGTAACATTTTCAGCAAACTCTGTTTCCGCTTCATATATTCATCCCCTGTTTTCACATCATTTCCAGTACTTCCACCCAACAACAAGCAACATATCATCTCATTGGAAACACACCACACAATTTACATGCAAATAAAATAGTAGACAGCATGAGATATCAAACCTTGACGTCAAAAGGCTTGACCTCTGTTTTAGCTTCTCTTTTCTGCAACTTTTGAACTTTCTTCTCCTATACACAAGAATTCTCATAACTCATCTCCAATATAACTCAATTAAAGAGTGAATAACATATAACTTCAAGGAATTCTACTTACTTGGAGTGGACTTACTGCGTAACTTGCATGAAAAGTGCAAGGAAATGGAAGGGAAACGTAAGAAGAAAATGAAAAACGTGAAAATAGGAAAGTGAAAATGATAGGAACGGGTAGACTCTAGAAGAAGTGATTTGGCTGTGTAACATATCTACTTGGTACCTCAAGTATACAAAGGCACAACTTAATACCCACACTGTATGTTTGGCTGCAAACAAGGCCTAAACTTTTTCATGCAAATAAGTCCACTTATCATCCATTCTACCCCAACCAGGTTTGGTTCAACCCGACTCAACTCAAGAGGATGTTACAAGCACACCCAGGGCGTGCTACCCAGCACCCCACGCTACTCTGTAGAGTTCAACTTGGGCCGAGATTTCATATTAAGCTTGTGCTGCCTACATGAATCTGCATGAAGATATTCTGGGACGTATCTTATTAAAGCTGAAATCCTATTTAGACTCTAGGAGAATCCTAACTGGGAAAAATATAAAACATAAATAGTTTCCTATTTTCAAAAGATTTCTTCCTCAATAGAAATTTACTTTCCTAAACAAATTTGAAGATATTCCAGAAAGTCTATATAAAGAGAGAGAGACTAGTCACAATCTAGGAACATTCATTGTATATTCCATCTCTTGTTCTATTGTTCCCTACTCTATTTAGTTTTTCTCTTTTTAAGATTTTGAGTATTCAAGTTGTTGTCAAGATTTAAGGAAGCCGCTTAAGCCAATGGTTAACTATTTTTTATTTCTTAACTCTTTTCTTGTTTATTATTCATTATGGAATTATTTACAAGTTTTATTGAGTTTAATTTACTTACTATGTCGAACTAAATCTTTTTACTAGGGATATGATGTAGCTTAAATTCAACTCCAGTTTACAATATAAAATTTGATTTTCTTTATTCAAGTAAAATTTATTATTGATCTTAATGCTTCCAAGTAGAGTTTCTCCCCTGAATTAATTTATTTCATTAATCACTATCGAGAGAAGGGTTTTTTATATGAACAGGTTAGTAAATTTCACGGGAATAACAACTTGATGCAAGAGCTAGATGGTTTGATTCGTGGGAGATTTTCATAAAATTAAAGGCCTTAATTTATGGATTCTTGAATAATCACAAGAACTTAATGATTTAATCTATATTTGGTTGCGCCATTGAGAGATGGGTAATTGAATTGGATTAAAATAGTTAATGAAACATCGAGAGAGCTTATTAGCAATTTTAGAGTTATTTCTCCTTCTTGAAAAATTAAAATTGATTATCAAAATAATAGAATAAATTGGATAGAATTAAGTGAAGTCAAAATCCCTAGTAACCTTTAAAACTTTGACTTCTTTTCAATAATTACTTGCATGATTTCTTATTCGTTGCTTTAGTTTATTTCGTTTATTTTACAATTATTCTACTTATTGTCGTTTAAATAATAGTAAGTTAATATAATTTTGGTACTTGGTATACAGTCTTCGTGGGATGATACTCTACTCACTCTTTATTACTTGTTTGTGATTTTGTAAACTTGTGAATTTGTCTTGCCAAGTTTTTAGTGTCATTGCCGAGGATTAGCATTACCAATATCAATACCAATTAACCTATTATTAATTTAGATATTTTTTATTTTAGTTTTTTTATTAATTGAAATATTTTTTATATTATTTGTTTTTTTTTTATTGATTGTTACTTTTGTTATTTTCTGGTGAATTATTCTGAGATGTTTCATCGATAAGTAGTCACATATTTTAGTCAACAACACTCAGAGCCAATTTATGCCGCTGGAGCAAGATTTAACGAACTGTTGAAGAAATTTCCTTATCATAATTTTACAAATAAATTTCTCACTTACATATTCTACTTTGGATAAAATGAAGAAACAAGAAGTTGGATAGATAGTGGATATTCGACAACCGGTATTCATCTTTAAGAAAGTAGCTATGAAGATGTACTTCACATATTAAATGATATGGCAGATTTTGACTACCGTTGGCATTGGGATCCTTCACTGTAGGGTTGGAATCACCAATACCCTCCAAATTTTGAGGATGAAGAGAAAAAGGAGAATGAAATTAAGGATTTGATTGTTGCCCTCACTAAATCTCAAATGAAATTTTCTAAGTTTCACATGGAATTCATGAATGAAACTTGTAAGAGTTTTAAGATCCAACAAGCGGTAATCAAGAATTTAGAGGTACAAGCAACGGAATTGACAACCATGGTAGCTAATGGATATCAAGATGAGGAGTGCAAGTTAGATTATAAGGAAACTTCATGGGAAAATTGCACCTTTTTAGAAGAAGTAAATCCTACATGTGAAGAATGCAACTCCTTTGAAGACGGATTAAATCTCACTTTCTTGTTCTCAGACATGACTATAAATGATAATAAAGAAAGTGAAACAACTAGAAGGGGCATTAGGATAGATTTTAAACGAAGACAAACAGAAAGCAATATTGGTGGACGAAGAGATAATTGAGACTATTGATTTGAGCTCGTCAATGGTTTTTATACATACACCATCGGAAGATCTTTTCTTTCCAATGATACCACCTTCAATAAATTGTATTTTCCATGATCTAATACAATTCTTTCCCTAAGTTCATCATTCGAAGCCAGATGTTGTAGATAAGATTAGCATAATTTTTTCTAAACGAGCTAATCTTGAGGGCATTTTCAACAAAGATCCATGTGTTATGTTACATGATACATACTATTGGCGAAAGCCATTATTTGATGAGTACTTCTCCAAAAGTCGAGCTTAAAGACTTTAAACAAAGTGCTAATGGGAGGCAACCCATAATTTTCTTTCTTTTCCTTTGCAATTTTTTTTATTTGTATTTTTCAGTTTTTTTTTCCCATCTTTAAACCATTCTTTTTTTTTTATTTTGGTGTTTTACACTCAAGTTGCAGGTCAAGGAAGGATTCAAGAGGGCTTGAAAACTGATTGGAAGTGCTAAAGTCAGGCTCTAGCACGGGCAGGGTGTGCTATCCAGCACCCCCGTGCTCCTCAACCTGAAGTTTTCTTCAGAGAGTCAGTGCATAGTATGCCTAGGCCGTACTACCCAGTACCCCCATGCTATGCTACAGATTCAGTTTTTGCAAGGGCGAGTTGACTTCAGAAAACGCGCACAAATCCAACCATAAGTCTTCCTTCTCTTTTAAAAGCCTTAACCGCCTACTATACCTCCTTAAACATCCTCTCCAACTCTTTCTAATCTCTTCAACCCCCTACAAAGTGAAAATGCTTCCTGTTTCTTTTTTTTTTTTTTTATCTTTTGTATTTTAGTTATTTAAAACTCTTGTTGCTTTTTTTTTTTTTTTTTGAACATTGTTCTAGTTTATTTTCAGTATATGGAATATTTTGTTCGTTTTTCTCCTCCATAGTTTCTTCCACTTTTAGAATCTAGCTCGGCTCTCATCCAATCTTTTTCATGAATATTATTTTATTTTTTTAATATAATGGTGGTCAAGTGTTCTCAACTCTATTTTTATTTTTGCACCTTGTTTTGATAATATATGATAAGTTTGGAGAAGTGGTCTTATTTTTGCACACACTGGAGACAATGTGCTAGATTAAGTTGGGAGAAGAAAAATTTTAGTAAAAATTTTAGTTTTATTTATTTTACTACCTTAATATGATTGGAATAATTGTGAGCAACCTTGAAAATTATCATAATTTAGTAACTTGTGATAAATTTAGTTGTTTTTCTAGTCTAGTATGTTTAAGCTTTAATTTAAATTTTAACCTTAACATGATTCCTTGATTTAAGTATTTATTTTAAACAAATTTTATTTATCCTTGCATTCCTAGAACAAATTAGAATTTTCTTTGAGGTAAAATTTTTAAATGCTCACATTAGAAAGAGATAATTTAGGCATTTTTTGTTGAGCTTCATATTTTAGTCTAGGCCACCCTAAGTTGAATTACAACCTTTGCAACCAATTTGAAGTCTATAACCAAAAATTTTTGTTGTTTACCCTTATTAAGCCTAGACATTAAACCAATTTAAGAATCTGTACCCAAGTGCAATAATGTATAATTAAAGGATTTGATTTTATTAAAACATAACAAGAGAATAAAAGGGAGAAAATTTCATTAATACTAGCAAGTGAAGCAATTAAAAAACTCAAAGAGACCCTATGAAAAAGCAATCAATCAAAAATTCAAGTTTGGGCAATTGAAACAATGAAGAAATTATCAAAGTATTATGAAGAGATCTTGCCAAAGTATCTCTAATTTTGAGCTAGTCAAGAACTTCAAGTTAATCACCCTTTCAAATAAAAATATATGTTTTAATGTAATGAAAATCTTGAGATTATGCATTCTTTGTAATGTTTGTCTATCACTTTATCAGTTTTCTTTATTTAGCTAAATTATAACCCTAAAATCCCAATACAACCTTAATCAAAAGACCTTTTGATTTTTCTAAATGTGTTGCATGTAAATTGTGGATAATGAATGACTAATTTTGCCTATGGAAATGTTGCAGTTTATCTTATTTAAAGGTTAACATTTTTTTTTTTTTTTTGAAAATTCATATTTTTATTTGTCATAATTTGAACAATTATTGGTGTTGAAGATCTTATTAACTTATGTATAAATTAAGGAATATGTTTTGTTAAGAATTGAATTTTTGCTAGCATGTAATTAGCACAGGAAACACTTAATTTATTATCATATTACTAATTTTTTATATTTTTGAAATCATGAATAACTAATCTAACCATGTTAAGCTAGCTTTGTTAGTTTGTTTAGTTTGTGTTTTTCTTTTATTTTTAGTTTTGTTGCTTGAGGACAAGCAATGGTTTAAGTTTGGAAAATTTTGATAGTGTTATTTTTATAGCATTTTTAATATAATTTTTATTAGGATTTTTAGTATTTTTAATTACGTTAATTAGTTTTTTATTTAGTATAATTTATGTTTTTCAATAAAACTTACTTGAATCATATTTTACTTTATCTTGAGGAATTTTACAGGATTTTTATAGGAAACCAGCCAAAAATGCAAGAGAGGACTAATTGTTAAAGACTTCCAGCAAGTAGCACACTCAGGGCATGCTACCCAGCACCCCTGTGCTACTTTGCAAAGTTCAACTTGGGCCAAGATTTAATATTAAGCATGTGCTGAGTACATGAATCTGCATAAAGATATTGTGGGACGTACCTTATTAAAACTGAAATTCTATTTAGACTCTGGGATAGTCCTAATTGGGAGAAATACAAAGCATAAAAAGTTTTTTATCTCCAAAAAATTTCTTCCTCAATAGAGATTCACTTTCCTAAACGAATTCGAAGATATTCTAGAAAGTCTATATAAAGAGAGAGACTAGCCACAATCGAAGGACATTCATTGTATATTCCATCTCTTATTCTATTGTTCCCTACTCTATTTAGTTTTTCTCTCTTTAAGACTTCGAGTATTCAAGCTGTTGTCAAGATTCAAGGAAGTCGCTCAAGCCAATCGTTGACTAGTTTTTATTTCTAAACTCTTTTCTTGTTTATTATTCATTATGAAATTATTTACAAGTTTAATTGAGTATAATTTATTTACTATGTCGAACTAAATCTTTTTACTATAGATATCATGTAGCGTAAATTCAACCCCAGTTTATAATATTAGATTTGATTTTTTTTATTCAAGTAAAATTTATTATTGATCTTAATGCTTCATTATTAATCTTAATGCTTCCGGACAAAGTTTCTCCCCTAGATTGATTTATTTCATTAATCAGTGTCGAGATGAGAGTTTTTTATATGAACAGGTTAATAAATTTCACGAAAATAACAACTTGATGTAAGAACTAGATGGTTTGACTGGTGGGAGGTTTTCATAAAATTAAAGGCATTAATTTGTGGATTTCTTAATAATCATAAGAACTTAATGATTTAGTCTATGTTTGGTTGCGCCATTAAGAAATGGGTAATTGAATTGGATTAAAATAGCTAATAAAACATCAAGAGAGCTTATTAGTGATTTTAGAGTTATTTCTCCTTCTTGAATAATTAAAATTGATTATCAAAATAATAGGATAAGCTGGATAGAATTATATGAAGTCAAAATTTCTAGTAACCTTTAAACCTTGATTTCTTTTCAACAATTACTTGCTTGATTTCTTATTCATTGCTTTAATTTATTTCATTTATTTTTACAATTATTCTCGTTATTATCGTTTAAATAATAGTAGGTTAACACAATTTTTGTGACATCCCGACCCAGCAAAGCGATCCTATGATGGCAGGCTAGCTAGGGTAGTGGAATGCGGGACACAGGAATGAATCGAATCATATATCAAAAAGGGAGAAACTAATCATTAGAGGCGCCTTTTGGTGGAATGGCTAGAGAGTTGGAAGAACTCCAGGGTTAAGCGTGCTCGCTTAACGGAAATCCTAGGATGGGTGGCCTCCTGGGAAGTCTCCCATTTCACCTGCGGGACAAAACCGTGAGGGTAGGGCATGCAGGGACTACATTGAGGTGTAGGGCGTCCGTGGACTACACCAAAGCGGACAATTCTTCTGGTGATTAGGGTTGGGGCGTGACAGTTGGTATCAAAGCCGAACCCCCTCCAGTAGATGTATGGTTTGAGGACGAACCACGCGGAAGCTGGTGGGCTTGTGACATCCCGACCCGGCAAAGCGATCTTAGGACGGCAGGCTAGCTAGGCTAGTGGAATGCGGGACACAGGAATGAATCGAATCATATATCAAAAAGGGGAAAACTAATCATTAAAGGCGCTTTTTGGTGGAATGGCTGGAGAGTTGGAAGAACTCCAGGGTTAAGCGTGCTCGCTTAACGGAAATCCTAGGATGGGTGACCTCCTGGGAAGTTTCCCATTTCGCCTGCGGGACAAAACCGTGAGGGTAGGGCGTCCGTGGACTACACCAAAGCGGACAATTCCTCTGGTGATTAGAGTTGGGGCGTGACAATTTTGGTACTCGGTATATAATTTTCGTGGGATGATACTCTACTCACTCTTTATTACTTGTTTGCAATTTTGTACACTTGCGAGTTTGTCTTGTCATTGTAATATTTATTATATGAAAAAACACATGTATTGTCCATTACATCATGCACATGTAATACCAATTACATCAAGTTACCCCAATAAAAACTTTATCATTCAAGGCTGTTTAATACTACCACCTCACCAGCACTGCTGCTCCACCACCAACGCTCCACCACCACCACCATTGCGCCACAACCACCACCACCCTCACCACCACCTCAACCACAACC
The DNA here is from genome assembly GCF_041381405.1 of Jatropha curcas. Classification (NCBI taxonomy): domain Eukaryota; kingdom Viridiplantae; phylum Streptophyta; class Magnoliopsida; order Malpighiales; family Euphorbiaceae; genus Jatropha; species Jatropha curcas. Next base: position 11,247,191 of record NC_143153.1, read on the forward strand.
ACCACTACCGCTCCATCACTCCCACCACCACCACCACCACACTGCTCCACCACCCTCATCGCCACCTCAACCACCACCGCTGCTCCACCACATCACCACCACCTCACCGTCGCTCTACCACCATCATCACTGCTCCACCACCTCTGTCTCAACTGCCACAACCACCTCAACCACCAATCACACCACCATTACCACTCCATCACACCACCATTACCACACCACCACCACCACTGCTCCATCGCCTTAACCACCACAACTGCTCCATCACGTCCACCTCAACCATCACCACCACCTCAACCACCATCATCACCACTAGCGCTCTACCACCATCATCACCACCACAACCATCACTTTGCATTGCTGCCACCCCCCCCCCCCCTCAAACTCTACCATGGCCACCATAACCATCATTTTACCACCACTACTAGCACATAATAAAAATTATAATTTGGTGTTTAATATGCAACACGGAATAAAAATTATATTTTATTCTTTAATTTTATTATAGAAACGAAAAGAATAGAATGGAAAATAACTAAAAGGATCAAAATACCCATAATTTTATATTGTAATTTAATTTATTCAATGAAAATATATGTAAAAGCTAATTTCTAAGGACTTAATTAACTTTTATTTATTTATATTACACTAGGGGTGAGCATTCGGTTCAGTCAATTTGGTTAATTCGATTAATTTGATTAATTCGACCAATTTGGTTCAGTGAATAAATGTTCTGTTAAAAGTTCGATTAAAAAAAATTAAAATTTTGGTGATCAGTTAAAAATTAATTTAACTGAATTAATCAAATTAATCGACTCTCAAAAACTACGTCGCTTTGATTAAGTAGATAATAAAATTTAAAATTAAAATATTTCAGTTTTTATTTTGATTAAGTAGTAATTAATAACTTCGGTTAATTTTTTTTCGATTAAAGTTGGTTAATCATAAATTTCAGTTAAATTCGGTCGGTTAATTAAGTTTTTATTTTCTCTTACTTCGGTTCAGTTAAGAACCAAAATTAATTTGGCCAAAACGGTTCGATTAAGTTCAGTTAAAAAATTAATTCGGTTAAATTCGGTTAAGTAAAAAAACTCGATTAATTTATTTCAGATAAAAATTTTACTTAAATTGACCAAATTGGCCGAATGATCATCCCTAAATTATATTTTTTTCGGCTTACCTTCTTTTAATTTTTTAGTTCAAATAAATTTATAAATTTAAATGATCTTTAATAGCTTAATATAATGAATAGTTTTTAGTTCGGATATTTCTTTTGTATTAATAATGATGTTGTTGTGGTGGTGGTGGTGGTGGTGGTGGTGGTGGTAGTGGTGGAGTGGTGATGGTGGTGTGATTGGTGGTGGTGGAGGATTAGTGATGGTGGTGTGATTGGTGGTGGTGAAGGAGTGGTGGTGGTAGCGGTGTATTTAGTGGTGGTAGTATTTTAATTACACTACATTACATTTTTACAAACAAACATAAAAATAGAATGGTGATTACATTTCATAAATTTTATCAATTATATTACCAAACATAGTAATAGAATCTTAATTACATTCCATTCCATTACATTTTTCAGTGCATTACATCTTTGATTTATTACTTTGCATTACATCCAACAAAACATAACCTTATAATATTTTTCCTAATTTACCTAGGGTGATGAATCATATCTTAATTACAAAAGTATCTCCATACAGTTCTTATTATATCCAATTCATCATTGCTTATTATCCATAAATGAATAATGTGGATGAAGATCAAAATATAATTATTCATATACAAAATAGCTTAGTAATTTCAAGTCAAAAGATCACTTACACAACTATCATTTGAGTATTACATAGATACAGATAACTCTCACTATTGAATTTTCACGCAGGTCAATTGATAGACTTATTTCAATAATAAGCACTACATATTAGTTCTAGATATCACATATATCTCAGCTCATGAGAACAATTACTTCACTTCAGAAGGAAAGAACGTAATATGTACTAGTCTCAATAACTCTAATCATCGTCCAATTATGAAGAGAATATCGAGCAGAAATATTTATAGACATTGTTTTAATGCAAAATAAAACTCGTAATTATAACAATATTATAAATTATTTTGCAAAGCAATATTGCATCGTGAACTTTATCTTTTATTCAAGATAAATAATTGCTTTTTATTAATAATTAAATATTTATTATATGAAATATTATATCTAAAATATAACTAATCAATTAACTATAGAGCATATAAGTAGCATTTTATTCCCTCATTGAGATGCAAACTTCATAGCTGATTAGCTAGAGTTCTTTTATACGAAAAATGCATTTCCAAATCCCTTCAATTTTGGTTCGTAAAAAGATTTACTTTTCTATATTGAAACCATTAAGTTTTTATTTTTTACAATATTAAGAATTTCTTTGCCCCTCTTAATTAATGGCCTTAAATGTAAGACTATGATATTTTTTTATTTACAAAATATCCAAAAATATTAATAAAATGATCATTCATTCCCACTATTCAACTTAAACTGTCAATTCTTTTAAGATTTTTCTTGTTTCACTTTAAGTGTCATTTTTTAAAATTCAAGAAAGAATTTATTGCATTTTTATTTGTTCATCCTTATATATTGAATCCCAATTATATCAAATGAAATGTTGAAATTTGAGGTAATTTGAATATAAAATTAAAACTAATTATTATCTTGTTCTTTGTGAAGAAGCTAAATGTTAATAATTTGAATGAAACGGAGGGAGTAGCATACTAATCTAGTCATCTCTAAAATAAAAATAAAAATAAAAATTAATTAAGAACTCCATTTAAAAAATCATATCACCTCTATTTCATAATACTTGTCACATGTGAAAAAATGATTTGTTTTAAAATATTTATCACATTCGTGGTTTCAAGAAGTAATAAATCTTTTTTTTTCATATTTACCCTTTGTATCTACTAATAATTATTACTTTAATTTAATAATTTTTCTAAAAAATTAGTATTAAATTAAAGATAATTAGTCAATTTACTTAATAATTTATTATAACTTAGATAAATTTGATAATTCTTTTAAGAGATATGAAATTTCAAATGTAATAAGTATTATAAAGCAAAGATAATACAATATTGTTAAAAATAAAAATTAAAAGGCTCAATATAATAAAAGAAAAATTAAGGAATCAGTAGTCAAAATGGACAAAATTGGGGGAGTGCATCTTCCCTTCTACATGAAATTAAGTTTATCTTCAAGTTTTTAATCCTTATATTTGCTGTCAGACTGAATAGTAAGTCCTCGATCCAATTGACTGATTCCCACTGACTGACTGACGGATGAAACACGTGATGTGTGAAACCAGATACTTTCTTTTTGTTACTTTAATTCATCATTTAAGCAAGACAACGACTTAATAATTTTTTTGTTTTTTAAAAAAGAATTAATAATTAAATAGTAGTAAATCACAATTATCCAAATCAAGCACTATTTAATTACAATTATTTTGTCCTTTCCAATACAAATTTATTTCCGACATCAGCAAGATGACGTCATGCGAGTGCCAACCAGATCTCGTCATTTATTTCCATAGGAGTAAGATACACGAGGGGATAAAATGGGCAAAAGCAAAAAATAAAAGCAAAAAGGCCAAAAAAAAGTACAGACCAGAATTGTTTGATTATAAACTTTTTATATAAAAATTGCATTTATTAGGAACCAAATCCTCACGTGATCTGCTGGTTTTTATTGACAATTATTTCAAATTAAATAATAACACTGTAACTTTTTTTACGCGCTTAAAAATTATCAAGAGTAATAAAATATTTTGAATTGAACATGTATTAACAGTATTTTAATAACTAATATAAGAAAAATTAACCATATTAATATTTATCCACGTGTTTTCCTATACCACATCTTGGAGGCATTCTATTGGGACATAGGTTTCGGCGTACTCATTCTTCTCTATGTCTTAATATTCTTTTTCATGCTCAATATTTATATCGACAATCATGCGAGGAGCTTAAATCAGATTCACAAATAGTTGTTGTGGGCTAGGAAATGTCAAATAAATTTGTTGATCTGTTGCCGTCACTATTTCAAAAAAATCATTAAATGAGTGTCTAGCATGAGATGTAGATTTATCACGTATACCGAAAGACGCTGAAGAAGTATCAAAAGCAGGTATCATATGTTGAAATGGTGAAAAAAAAAAGATTTTGAATAGAAACAAATATTTTTTTGTTGAAACCATTAGTTAACTTGATCGACTATTGGCAAAACACTATTCTCGCATGTACTTTTTACTGATTAGCGGTCACATCCTATACTTGCACTAAAACCATCAAATGAATTGTGTGTTTTAATGAAAAGACAAATTTACAACTTAAAATTTTTATTTATATTGAAACCACGAGTTAAATCGGTGGTCTCAATACAAAATAAAAATTATTGTTTATTCATATAATACTTTTTGCTGACTACTAATAAGTACGCATTATTTTTTTTATTGCATTGAAACCACAAACTCAATTGGTGGTTTCAGTTTAATCTTCTTTCTCCCTATATTAGAACAAACATTAAATTGATAAATAATTTTAATTTAATATTAGATGAAAAAATAGTTTTTTGAAAAGTATTATTTTTATCAAAATCCCGAAGTATTGGCAGTCATCACTCACAGATATTCATTTATTCTTACACCAGAGGAAGCAAAAGTTGGAGCTGCTGTATTTACTATAAAAAGATTAAAAAAAAAAAAAAAAAAAAAGGAGAACGAAATCATAATCCTGAAAGATAACTACAAGGAAACTACGTCTAAAATTAACATGTGAATCAAAAGGGCATAAAAAACATGTGGAGACAAGTCAAAAGTGATGGCTTTTTACCTACAATAAAAATCATCATTACCTTGTAATTTTTCATAAAAAAAATCTATAAATTTTTCCAGAAATCTAACACGTCATAATGTTACCAATTTATGCAATATTATTAAATCGTGATTATGATGTTTTCTTTTTCTTTTTCTTTTTTTTTTTAATAATGATGTTTATCTACATAAGTAACTTTGGAAAACAAAATGCGTGCCTACCTTTTTTGTCTTCTTCTTTTCGTATTTTTCTGTAGAAAATAGCTGAAGCAAATAAGTATTGCAATCCGTATTATTTTAAACCGGGTGACTATCTCAATCACAAAGTAAGAATTAATAATATTCATTTTTTATTTTTTATTTAAATAGAAAGAATTTACAATTTAATGACTAAATTATTTAAAAGTTATTATCAACTTCATTAGCTGAATTTATTTTGTTAACAATTAAAATGGACCATTTTATTTAATAAATTAATTTTAATTCAGTTCATCTTCTTCTTTTTTTAAATTTATTTTTCTTCTATCTACTCTTTAAAAAAAAAATCTAAATTTCCTTCTAATTTTCTTAAGATCTAAAGCAATATTTTAAAGAAAAACATAAAGAGAGAGAAAAAAAAAAAAGTACTGCGAAAGAAAGATAATAACCTAGAAAAATAAGTATAAGTTCAACAACGAGTAAAACAATTCATTTTGAGTTTTCAAGGAAGTAAATAGACTTAATTGTAAAAAAATTATTAATTCAGACATTTAATCATAAATTGTTTCCATTCAAACATTAAAATACCATTCACCTCAAAAAGATAGTACATCTTTCCTTTTTGATTTGTTCTAAAATATAATCCACTTTTTTTTTTTTTTACATTATAGTTAATTCTTGAATTGTCTATTATACCCTTATTAAATTTTATCTTATTTTCAATAACCGTCATTAATTCTTACTTGTTATTCTAATATAATAATTGCTCATCTATTATTTAAGATAAGTATAATAGGAAAGTTATATGAATAAAATTATTCTTTAACTATAATAATTGCTACTTTTTAAATCAGTGTGAAAATAGAAAATGGACTATCTTTTTGGGACGAATGGAGTAAAAATTTAAAAGTTAAAATATAACAGATCAATCATGTGTGCCGAAAGACGCCGCAGAAGTATTGTAAGCAAGTATTGTATATTGAAATGATGTTGTCTCGCCCACACAACCAACTCGAAGCACTTTATTAATTACTCTCGGTAATTTGTAATTATGTAAGGAAACTTATATTTTTATTACTTAACTTGAAATATTTATGAACCAAACCAAAACCACCAAATGTTATGTGTGTTTTGGTGGACAGATATTTTGAGTAAACAAAATATATATTTTTTAAACCATTAATTAATCTGTTGGACTCTTAACAAAATACTATTTTCTCGTATATTTTTTGTTAACTAATAGTTACTTTTCATATTTGCACTAAAACTACAACATGAATTGTGTGTTTTAGTGAAAAAGTCATTTGATAATTTAAAATTTTATTTTGTATTGAAACCACTAGTTGAATTGGTGGTCGATCCAAAATAACAATTATTGTTTATTTATTTAATTACTTTTTACCAACTATTTGTCAGTATGTGCTACTTTTTCTATTACACTGAAACCGGCAATTGAATGGGTAGTTTTAGTGCAATACTCTCTCTCCATGACAAGACAAATATTAATAGGTAAATAGTTTTGATTTAACATTAGATTGGAAAATAGTTTTTTTTAAAGAATATTGTTTTTGTCAAAAGCCCATCTTGATCATTCAAGAATTGCTTTTCTTCTTTTGTTGATTGATATGGACAATAGCAAGAAGAAGTAAAAGAAATAAATAATTAGAAGTAGAGGGCTTGTACATGAAATTTTTCAAAAAATACAGAGAAAATAAAGAAATCTATGAGGGATAGAATAGATGAACAATAATGAAAAATGATTGATTTGGGAGGTGAGTGGTGAGTTATTAAAAGTGGCAGAAAGGGTGATATTTAAAAGAAGAAAAGAGGAAGTGAATTTTGATTGGGAAAGATGGGCAGTACAGGGATTGGGAGATGGTATTTTGGCAGCTAGTTTTTAAAAAATAACCGGTAAATGAAAAGATGTTTGTGTAAATTTTTGTTCTCTCTTTAAAATAGCTGACTCCACTAATTGGTCAATGAGTCAAAGGGTCAAATTTTTTTTTTTTCTAATGGAAGCCTTTTTAATCCCTTCGAACAGTCATGAAAAGAGATGGGGTTAGAAACATAATTTCAGAAGTTATAAGGACCAAATTTAAAGAAAGGATGAAAAGGTAATTACAACAGCAAATTTTTTTCTCCAATACGATCCATGAACGTATAAAATCGATCCACCTTACCTTTATAAGAAACAGAATCTGAAAATTTGATTCCTAATCATCAAAACGGATGTAAAAACAAAAACACAATAAAGAGACATAAAAAAACAAAAAATGGAAAAACAATTCCTCCCAGACAAAAGAAAAAATCTTGATTTGAACAGCTGGACTTAAGAACGAAAAACTTATAAAATCTGGAAAAATTTTCAAATCAAAATAGAAATTACAGTTTTAATCTCACGCCAAATAAATTTTTTTTTTTTTTTTGATGAATCGCCAAATAAAAGTATTTAATCAATTAAATTAAATAATTAAATTAAATTAAACTATAATAAAGTGGTTTTATGTAGTTGGTTTTACAATTTGATTCTATAAAAATACTCCCTCCGTCCCATTTTATTTGCATAGTTTGACAAAACACACATATTAAGAATTTGATCAACAAAAGTTAGTTTGTCCTTTTTTACCTTTAATAAAAGCTCAGAGGTCATTATTAAAAAATAATTATTTACATATACAAATTTAGAAACCTTACAAATATTTTGGGACTTCCAACAAAGGAATAACAAATCAAACAAAATGGGACGGAATGAGTATTTAATTCCTCCTTTCATTTTCAAATACTTGTCACATTTATGGATTTGATAAATAATAATTTTTTTTTTCATTTTTATCTTTGTAAAAGTTTGGTTTGACTTTAAATAATTTAATCGGATAGAAATTAGATCAAATTATTTGAAAAAGTTTGTCAAAACTCAAATTAAATCAAACCATTTAAAAAATAAATTGTATTCCTTCCTTCCCTAGTTGATAGACACGCTTTTCTTTTTTTGTTTATCCTAAATTATAGCCATTTTCCCTTTTTAATGAGTTAGATAATACCCATCCCGTTTCTAAATCCTTGTCAACTTGTTATGATCCCTTTTCCCTTTTGCCATTTTCCCTTTTGCCAAATTGTTATGTTCCAAAATGTTACATTTATGATTTTAAGGAGTAATAAATTTTTTTTCATATTTACTCTTTGTATATGACCAATAATTATTACTTCAATTCCTCAAAAATTTGGTGTTTGGATATATTAAATTAAGGGTAATATAGTCAATTTACTTAATAATTTATTATAATGTAGACAAATTTAATGTTTTTCTTAAAGGACAACTCCAAATGTGATAAGTATTTAGGAACAAAGGAAGTATGTTACTATCTCTGTTCCTAAATATTTGTCACATTTGAGAAAATATTATATCCGAAATACTTGTAACATTTGTGATTTTAGGGAATAACAAATTTCTTTTCCGTGTAAATACCCATTCTATATGACCAACAATTAATGTCTCAATTCCTCAAAAATTTGGTGTGTAGATATATTAAATTAAGGATAATATAGTCAATTTATTCAATAATTTATTATAACTTAGACAAATTTAATGATTTTTCTAAGGACATGAAATTCTAAATGTGACAAGTATTTAGAAATGGAGATAGTAAATTCTATTGTAGCCATATTTAATGTTACTTGTTAAAAATAATTTTTTTTTATTAATTATCCTTTATTTTTCAATGCCATTGTTTATTGACAATCATTTTGAAAATTGAAAATGTGAGTACTACTTCTGTTCCATAATATTTATCACATTTGAAATTTCACGTCTCTTAAGAAAATTATTAAATTTGTCTAAGTTGCAATAAATTATTGAGTAAATTGACTATATTATCTTTAATTTAATACTAATTCTCTAATAAAATCATTAATTGAAGTAATAATTATTGGTTATATACAAAGGCATAAACATAGATAAAAGATTTATTATTCCTTGAATTCACAAATGTGACAAGTATTTTGAAACAAACTATTTTCTCAAATACGACATGTATTATGAAACGGATGTAATATTTACTAAGTTTAGTCATGTACTAATCTTAGGTAATTAATTAATTTTGATTAAAAGTTAATAATAGATTAATGAGTATATCTCATATCAAAGTATGGGGTATATGAAATATTTCGTAATTTTATTTTCCAAACATTTTCAATTTGTATTAAATTAAAAATCTTATTTTTGGAATCTCGGACTCTATACAAGGACATAATGTACATTGAAGCCCACAATAAGCAATTGGGCCCAAATCCATAACATCATTATTGAATCCTGTTGACTCGGGAACCTTCTAAATTTTCTTACATGGATTTTTAAATTAAACAAGAATTATTTTTGAATAAATATTTGAATTTTCTTTTTGTTATTTTGTTGACCAAATAATAATTTATTTGGATGAGTAGGCCTAGAAGTGTTTTCAGATAACTCGTGAAGGACCCATCAAATAACCATTTTAAGTCAGCTTAAACCAGAAGGAAATCAGGTAAATCGGGTAAAAATCAAATAAAAATCTAGATAATTCTTTTGAACCAAACAAGTTAATATTTGTAGTGTTTTAAGGTTAGTTGAACCAAACCAGAAAAAATGAGCTTCTCCTTCCTCTCTGCGCGATTTCATATCGCTCTTCCACCCACCAATTCCTTTCCTCCATTTCTGGCGAAACAATAGCCATGAACCAACATTTGGAGCCATGAAAATAACTTGCATGACCTCCTATTCTTTTCTTTGATCCCGACTTTATTTTCTTTAGCCTGAAATCCGGAAATGAAAGGAATTAAGGGAGGGGCAGTTTTGTTTCCGGTGACAACTCACTAATTCTGAAAACTCACTCCGATATGGTGAATGTGAAACTCATCCCTATTATTTCTATACTCATTTTCGTTAAGCAATTTTGCCTTCTAATGGGTTTTAACCATTTTTAAGGGGTTAGGTTTTGAAATTCAATCTAATTGGGAAATTACTAGAATATGATCTGGATAAATTGAAGTTAAAATAAGCTTTCCCAATGACTTTGGAACGTTTTGATTGTGATTTTGCAAAATTTGGTAGAGGTTGGCTTTTCTGGCCAACGTAGGTGGCGGGTCTACTATCAGCCGACAATGGTTCAGGAAAAATTCTAGGCAATCAGGTTGCTCAGTTTGACATGAAGATTACAATTCCACAATTAGTTTTACGATTAGATAACTTCTCATGCCCAAACGGATTATCTATGCAAATATATAAACTACGAGAATTGTTATATAGTTGATAGATATGGATCACTTAGTTTACTTAGCTGGCTTATAAATTAAAGGTTAAATAACTAATTGGATAAAAATGGATAGTAAAGTTAAAATCTAAATTGTGAAATTTTGGAACTATTGTGCTAGCCACCATGGATGGTGGCGCGCTGGCTCCAGTGACTGGAGCACATTAGGAATAGAATATGGCTCTTGCTATGTAGATTCTAAATATGCAAATAGCTTAGTAGACTGATGCATTTGTTACTCGAACTGTAATTTGATGCAAAAATTTGTATATGACTTCAAAGTTGAAAATTCATAGAAACTTCATTATTTAGGTGTTAAATAATCCTAGAAATAAATCTTATAATTAGAAATAGATACAACATGAAATATTATGATTTAGAAGGGCTTGACTCATTATAAAATGAAATAAACATTCTTTTGAAAGTAGATGACATTGATTGTTAGTATGAATTTAATTTTGGAGGAAGTTTTAGCTTTCTTATGGATGCTCAAATTCACTTAGCTATATATGTGAGTTAAGTATCAAGTAGTTAGTTAAATATTAACTTTAGCTAGATGCATATTAATGAAAAGTTAGAAATGGAATTATTTATATAATTTTCATTTTTGTTGTGTAAACATATAATGTTAGAATGAACGATTCATGGTAATGGCAGATAGGGTATATTATTGATGAGATGAGAATTGCCCAATGGATGAGCTATGAGAGTTGTTTGTGGAATTTTTGTTTATAAACAGGTGGTAACATTCAATTTTTAGGGAGACTCTGTCGGATTTTTGACAAAACCTCTGCGAATTGAGTTGGGATAGTATGAAAATAATTACCAATTTATCTCAATATTAATGGAGGTTTATTCTTGATTTAAATATTTGTCTAGGTTGCTCAGACTCTTCAGCTGCTATGTGATCTAGAGTTGTTACTTTTCCATACTATTGTGAGTAGTATTAAGTATTATTTATACCAAAAACATGCATTCTACTTGTGTTTCCATAATTGATTTCATTATCCTAACGGTATTAGATATTTATAATTAATTTACTTGTAAATAATGTATTTATTATTTAAGCAAAGTGCTATTTTATATTAGCTATTACTTTATACTAATAATGGTGATCCTTATTTATGATTTACTTGTTTTGATTGGGTTAAATGTGAAATTAAATCTACATTCATTATTATGGAAATATTTTGATATTTAAACAGATACTTCTTGCAGCTCCTTGCCAACTCGAGATTCTGTTGTTAATGTTTGGTAATGCATTTGTTGTGCCTTGTTAAGATTTTACTTGACTTAATAGTGATTGTATGATTGAATAATGTGTATTGTGGATGAGATGTCGGAAACTAATTTGTGGAAATTTCTTCTTGTCTTCAAAAATAAAGAAAAGTGAAAGAAAGAAATGTGAAAATATGATGACAAACACTATATGAACAATGATATCTTAGCTGTATGGGGGATCGGCTCCTTGGCTTGTATTTGGAGGATGGGCTCCTCGGTCCGTAGTGGCGGATGGATTCCTCGTGCCTCGACAGAGGGATGGGCTCCTCTATCGTTAAATGCGAATGGGTGATTTGAGAATGAAAAAAGTTATAATGTGTGCCATAATGGAATGTAAAATGTTATGATGTTTGAAAGCATAGTTATGTGAAAATATTTTTGATGAATATGATTTCATGCTTTAAGGTTAGAAATAGTTTGTTTTTCATGTGTTTTATATTAAACTGTATTGCACCACTAGATGACATTGTGTGACTGAGGCATGTGACACTTTAGAAATTAAATAAAATCATTTTTGTGACTGTGTATGGTATTTATAATGCTTACTACTATTTAAATGAACTGAGGCACTCATCCCTGCCTCATTATTTTTTTTCAGGTCACTAGTACGTTTCTCCATTAGCTTTCATTTTCTCTTGAGCAGTCTTACTCCCTTATCTTGGAAGGATTCCTATGTGTGTAAGTAATAGTTAGATTCTGTAATTACTGTAAATTTTGGACTTGTCATGTTAATTAAAGATTTAATTATGATTTTACATCATCCTGTGATGTTTAGTTAAATTATGTATGTACTAAAATTTTAAGTTTTAGATCACGTGTTAGGCCTCATATAATATTGGGTTTAGAAGTGATTATGGATAGGAAAGACTTACTACAGGCTTCCGATGTTTTACGCTTTCCCGAGCCCTAGTGCTGGTCTGGCCCAAGGAGATGGGTTGTGACAGTATAATAGGAAAGATACATGCAAATTTACATTTCTAACTAAAATAACTATTTTTTAATTGTGAAATATAAAGTATGCCTCTCAATTGGAGTTAGAGATGGAGTATAAACTACTCCTTCCGTTCTATTTATATAGAGAAAATTTTCTTTTTTGATATTCTATTTATATAGAGCAATTTTTTCTAAAAATAGTAACTTTGGGACTAATGCCAAAGTAAAAAGTTCAATATGCCCTTGTTTTGATTTATAGATTAAACATTGACTTTGGGAGTATTTCAAGAAAGTGACAAACATTATTGTGGTTGGGTATTTAATGTTCTAAAACTGACTAAATCATGTATTAAGAAAATGTGAACTTCAAGCACATTATGCACACAGATTAAATTTGACTAAGAAGCTTGTGCTTAATAATTAAGTGTGCACATATAGTGAGATTCACTCACAACTTTAATCAATCTGTGCACACAAGATAAAGAATGCCTAAGTTCATGTGACAACAATTGAATTGTTGTTTATCTTCTAAGAGGAATTGACTTTATCCTTTTTGGAGGTATCTCTACTCATTTCTTTCCCCTGTTCCACGGACCTTTCATTCCAGTTTCAGCTCCATTACTATTTTTTGCATTATGACAAACCTAATAAACTGCTTTAGTGAATATGGATAAACTGTATGCAACTTTGTGAATATTGTGAGCATTTGACTCACCCTTTTCAGTTTCAGAATGCAACAACATACAAACTGTATTTTTCATATCTTCAGTTTCTGAAGTTGCAAAGTGTGTCTTTAGGGTCTGTATTCAAATGAAAAGGAAGGATCGTGTCCATGACATTTGTGGATTAAATTTTAGAGTTGTGAATTCATTCCTATTTAAATGAGTTGAAAATTTTGGCTCAAAACTTCATTTTTTATGTGCAAATTTGAACAAGCAAAATAAAAAATTTGAGGTACGAAAATTTTGGCTCTAAAGTTTCTTTCAAATTTCGCATCAATTTTTTCAATCCAAATTTGAGATTAAAATTTTATTGGGCAGTTGCCATAAAATAGCCCACTTTTTTTTTTTTTTTGTTATTGAAAATCTAAGCAAATAAAACTCTTTATTTAAGTAACACTTTCTCTCTCTCATTATTTACTACATTTTATTGAAATTTGGAGACTACTTTAATGCCTTTTCGGGGATAAATTTCACAGAAATCCACAAACAGACAACCTCTTTAATCCTAGAGAAATTTTGACTTTCTCTATATAAATAGAACGGAGGGAGTGCATATTTTTAGTAGAAAAAATTATAGTACGATCCTTGTAGTTTTCGAAATACAACTAGTTCGTCCCTATTTTTTTAAAATATATCAATTTGTCCCTATTTTTTCTTCCCTTATATTATTAGGTCCTTCTATCCACTTTTTGCATCTTTTCTGTTAAGTTAACAAGAAAACACAGAGATTAAAAGAGAGATACTTAAATATTATACTAAAAAAATTACAGTACGGTCCTTATAATTTGAAAAATACAACTAGTCCGTCTCTGTGTTTTTAAAAATAAAATGGGTTATTTTGTCATTTCATAAGGTACTTAAAAAAAATATGCAAAAATTGGATGGAATGACTTTATTGTCTGACGGAAGTAAAATATAAGGATATTTTAATCTATTTTAAAAAACACAGGGACGGATTAATTGTATTTCATAAACCACAGGGATCAAACTGTAGTTTTTCTTTTTAATACTCCATTTGTCCCCAAATATAATTCGTTTAAAGTATTTGCATGAGATTAAAGAAGTAATTAATTCTTCTAAATTATAATAAAGCCAAGGATAATTCGATCCCTTTATCTCAAAATCAAGAGTAACTTGTAAATGTTGTATCTAATGTAAACAAGAGTAATATTGGAAAAATATAATTTATTACTTTTTAAAATACTCAAAATGACTTATAATTTTGAGATAAAATAATAATTTAAAAACGATTTATATTTTAGAAGAGAATCAATAGTTTGAATTATTCAATGCATGTCTTTCAAAGTCAAAAGTCATTTTCTATCGCCCTTTTTATTCTTTTATTTAAAGTAATCTCAATTAAACTTCTAAAACAGGGGAAAACACTTGCCTGGTGTCATGCAAACAATTGGTACTTACTATTTAAAAAAAAAATTCACTTTTTATTATTATTTCAGTAAAAAGATAAATATATTTTTATTTGCTATCAATTATTGTAATTTCATAATAACTTCTTGATTGGAATGATATATGCAACCTAAATTATTATAAGAATAAGAATATAAATTTAATCTCTAGTACGCTCCAGAGTTAAAAAAAAAAAATTTCAATTAAATTTAGTTAGGTATATATTCTAAAAACTAGAATCCTAATTATAAAAGTAACAAAACAAAGAAACTCAAAAAAAATAAAGAAAAAAAAACATCTCTCCAACAAAAAAACAGTACTCCTTTGGACTTTGGACAGCCAGACTCCAAAAGAAAAAGGAAATTTATAGACTTAAAATCCATTTCCTATCACCAATAATTATCCTTCTTTTTCTTTCTTTTTTTTTAAAAAAAAAAAAAAAAAAAAAACAATTGAACTGACGCCTTTAGCCTTTAGGAACTCTCCTTGTTGGGTCTGCAACGGCAATATTAAAATCGCGACAAGCCATTTTCATCGTACCTTCTAATGGGCCCTCTTCCTTAATTAAGAACACATAAAATTAAAGAAGGATCCATCCTCGAAGGTCAACAGTAGCTCTTAGCAAAGTTTAAACACGTTTTGTTTTCATACTTCTGTTGGAATGTATATAAGAGATCAGATATATGTCAAGTGTTCATTTGAGCTTACTATCGATTGATCCCTCTCTTGACCACCTAAAGCTGAGGAAAGGATAAGCCACAAGAAATGGTGAGAGCCCCTTTCTTTGACAAAAATGGACTCAAGAAAGGAGCATGGAGTCAAGAAGAAGACGATAAGTTGAGAGCTTATGTACAGAGATATGGCCATTGGAATTGGCGTGAACTTCCCAAGTTTGCAGGTATATATATGTATGTATATCATTCATAAATCATATAGGTATAAAAGAGTTCTTCTGATTTTGGGTTCAACAAATTAACAGGACTATCAAGATGTGGAAAGAGTTGCAGACTCCGATGGATTAACTACCTTCGGCCTGGAGTAAAGCATGGAAACTACTCTAAGGAGGAAGAAGATTTGATCATCAGATTGCATGAACAATTTGGAAATAAGTATGGAAGTTATTCCCTTTTCCTTTTTATTATATAATCAGTTTCAGCTACCATTCAAAACTCCGAATTTCACAGTTTTTTAAATGATTCTAATATCAGCTTGAATGGTGCAATCTAACCAGAAGTTAGATTTGATAATCAAATTAGAACAATCAATTTCAAAATTAGAATGGATTATTACTAGTAAGAATAAAATCCCACTTTCTTTAGTTTTGCAGTAGTTAATCTCACATGAAATTTTCCATATTTGCAGATGGTCAAAGATTGCAGCAAAATTACCAGGAAGAACGGATAATGAGATCAAGAACTACTGGCACTCCCATCTAAAGAGGCGAGCGAAGAAAAGTGAAAGTTCAAATGGCATGAAAGAGCAGTGTTCAACTGAAACTTTATGCGAAGTTAGCCAAACTAGGAATCTGAAAATAGAGAGTTATATTGCAAAAACCCCATATTCTCACCCAATATTAGAAAGTTACCCTTTATCGGCGGAGCCATCTTCAAGTGAAGTTTCTCACTTGAGCTCCGCAGATTCTTGTTTGGTTACTGCATCTGCTACAAGTTGTAATGTGGAAGATAGAGTCTCTTATTCTTTTGAAACATTCGAAGATACAAGTGGAGATTTTTGGACCCAACCCTTTGTGGCTGATCAAGATGGTTACATATTATCAGTGTTAGATGGAGGATTTACCTCTCCATCTTTCACAAGTTATGATGATAGTGTAGATTTGTTCTACCAGGTGATGAAAGAACTTTCAGGAAATTAGTTTAGTTTTTGCTATATATATATATATATATAGAGAGAGAGAGAGAGAGAGAGAGAGAGAGTTACAGCGAACGGACACAATATACATATGTTTATGTGTAACGAAGCAAAAACTATATATATTAATGTTATCACATGATGATTCTTCATCATAAGCATCAAAATCCGGTGATCATGGTTAAATTCAAGGTGATGGAGAGTTTGAGATCCATGAAGGAACTATTATGTTGCATCAAAATTAAGATGATAGAGGATTATCAAAATCAAGGATTTGAAGAGATCCAGACTATGAATCGTAATTACTAATTAGATCTTACTAGAGGAGAAACCAATACAAAAGCTGGATTATATATATATATATATATATATATATATATATATATATATATATATATATATATATATATCTCGTTGTTTGCCAATTAAAATGAGAAATAGCATGTTTGTTTATGTAATTGCAAATATTTTCCTTGTGTAATTTATCTTTTGATTATGTAATTTCTCGACTGGATTACACAAACTTTCAAGCAAGTAAATTACTTGATACAAAGGGCAAAATTACTTTTCTTAATTAAAAATTACATAACTTGATCATTATGCATTTTTTTTTCAATTTTGTTTTGTTATTTCCATTATGCAATTGTCTTAAGTAATGGGAAAAAATATCAATGATATTGAGTTATAATATATCATAAAATAATTATTCTTTTCTTAATGGAAAATTTTCTAAACAAATTATGTTTAGAGTTATAACCTTTAGATTTGAGCTGGAAAGTGACAGACATACACAATGACTTGGAAAAAAAAAAAAGTTAACAGTCTTCATTATTTTGTTGACTTGGAATTTCTATTTTAAAAAAATTCTTTTTTTTTTTAATTTATTGTTGTTCCTCCTCAAAGCTAAATCTTTAGAAACCTAAATTACTAATCATATCCCTATATTCAAACTCTCAAAGTCAATAAAATGTAATTAGCAACAACATTTCATTTTTTTTCTTAAATGAGGTCGAAAGCGCTTTACTTTTTAGTGGGAGCATGATTTAGTCATATCTTAATGGACAGAATACTAATTAATAAAAAAAAAAAAAAAAAACTATCAATCCTATTTTTATTTATTTACGGTAGATGAGAAGGAAGATAAAATGAACAAAGAAGAGAAGGGTGAATTGGCGGCTAATTTAGAGAAGAAGATGAAGTGGAAAAAAAAAAAAAGTATATATCATGGAACAGTGAAGTAGGGCTTCTTCTGGACCCCACGGTCATAAATGACAAATAACATTTGTATCTCTCATTGTCCTTGTCGTTTGTATCCCTCATTGTCATTTTTAGGCTTACGTGTAAAAATTATTAAAATAAATAATGACATCTGATTCAATGTATTAAAAGATTAAAAGAGAATCCAAAGAAACTTAATTTCTATACAATAAAATAAATGGAAGAGATAAATATTTTATACTTTTAGAGAACGTTTGATTTAGTTCATTTATGCATAATTTGTAAATATTTAGTAACTTTTTTAATTAGCAGCTGATAGCTAATAGAAGCTTCAAATAATTGTTAATTTTATTTTTGAATTTTTTTTCACATGAGTTGCTAGCTCATTTAAATATTATTTTATTTGGATTCCATTAACTTGACAAAAATAACTATTAATAAAATTCTCAAATCAATATTTTTATGATTTTATTTATAATTTTTTAAAATATTATTTTGAAAGATTTAATTAATATTTTTATTTATATAATACAATAAAATAAAAAATATTAACTTTAAAAATAAAAAATATAAACATTATAAATTATAATGCATAGAAAATAATTATATTCTTAATGATCATTCTACATTTTAAGTGCTACCAAAACTTTATCAAATACTAATATTCGTTAACTAACTGTTTCCAATTACCATCTACCGATCTATCATAAATCACTGTCAACCATGTAAGAACAATTAAACCAAAAGAGTAAGAATAATTAAACCAAACGACCCTTGGTCTTTGTTTTTTTCTAAAAAATATTGAAAAATTGAAAAATTATTTTTTATGCAAATTATTTTTCGGAAAGTGAGAAAAAATACAGCACTTCATCTGGTGAAGTAATAGTTAATAATTATTATTTCTGAAAAACAAATTATAGAACATTGCAATGGAAACAATAAACCAAAAGAAGACTGCATCACTGCATAATATGTCATGCTACGTCACAAATTAAATAATCTTTCTAATATATTCATCTTCGTTGCCAATTCAAGTATCCAACAAAGTGGACTTAGACCATAACCCTTTTCTTTTTGGTCATTTTAAAATAATATATGGAAACACATGGGAGATTTTAAATTTGGTGGAATCTTCTTAAACTTTCTTACTTTAACATTTTGCCACCCTTAATCTTATAAAGACCTATTATATATCTTAACTTGTATTTTTTGTAATCATTATGCCCCTTATTTTGCCGTAAAGATAGAGGGTGATTTCAAAAATTGCTTAGAGTCGTCTAATAATTATCCGACGTACAGTGATGGAGCTAGAATTTTTTTCATAAGGGGAAAACACATTTGTCATTTTACGACGAATAAAAATAAATCTAATTAAAAAAGTGTTTAAAATAGATTAATTACATAAATAAATAATAAACCTGATTAAAAAAGCGTCTATAATTAGTGTAGTTACATAAACAAATATATTACACATGGTCAAATTTTTTAATGAAAATAGTATAAATGACAACAAAATAATAGATGATGACTTTCAATAGGAAAGAAATAATTTCCTAAAATTTACATATTAGAAATTACAATGAAAATAACTATTAATATTTAAAATTTTAAATATGTTATTGTAATTTTAAAATTCAATCAATTCAATTTAATATTATTTTCTAAAACTATTAAAGTAGAATCATGAATTATAATATTAAATTTATTTCTTTGAATAAATTAAATTTCATGTGATTATTCATTGAATTTAGAATTCTTAAATTTTTTTGAGTTGTTAAGTTTTAATTAAATTACCAATAATAAAGAATTAAAATATAAATTTATAATAATATTGTATATTTTAATATTAATTTAACTGCATCAACCACAATTCAATCTTAGGACCAATGACAACAAGAGTCTTACCACTACACTAGCAAATTCACCATGTACATTAACCACATCACAAAAATTTTATCAAAGTTAGTCAGTGTTGACATGGCTTAAACAACGTTTCCTGATATTTAGACTCTTTTGCCCCTCTATTCAATCTTCTTCTTTCGTTTTCTATTTTCTCTATCTTTTTCACCTTCTTCCTTTTCTTCTCACAAATCTTGGTCATTTTTACCCAAAAATGGCAATGCAGATGGCAAAAAAGAGGGAGCATAACCAAAATCCTCATCTCATAGATTCTCTACTCTATAATCTAAGTTTGTTTATTACCCTTTTCAACTTAAATTTCATAAATCTTTTATCTTCCTTCAAATCTCTCCAATCCCATAATATCTCTTCTTTTGTCTTTCTTTTGCCTCTTAAATTTCTCTTAATTACTTCAAATTCCTCTTAAAATTTCATCTTTTTGGGCAGGTTTCCTTTTTAATTCTACATGCAATTTGTATCATAAAATTTCAAAATCGTTAGATTCAATCCAACCATAGCCAAAAGCATAAAAATTTTTTTGTAGGTGTCTCTTCTTGTTCTTCTTGTTTTCTTGATTTCAGCTTATTTACTTTGTACTTGGCCTTCATTAATAGTGAATCATGGCATTTGAAAATTTGTGATACTGCAATTCGTTTCTAATTTTTCCTATTTTTTCCAAAAAGAATATTTGAAGGTATATCCCTTCCAATTTAATTAAATACAACTAAATTCGAAAATAAATATTTACGAAATGAATTTAAATTTAAAATGTGTTCAAAAATATATAAATAAATTTAAGTGTATAAAAAAATCTATGATCGTAATTTTTATTGGTTGAATTCTGGAGTTCTTATTGTTCTTTACTTTAATTAATTATGGAGGTTTGAGTTTTTTCGTTAAGATAAAAAATGATTATAAATTATGAAAATTATTTGTGTAAATAGAGAGGGATTAGAAAACTAGATTCGTTGCTTCGATCCAACAGAAAGAAAGAGGAAATGAAGAAATTTGAAATAACAAGAAGAAATTGGAATTTGCTTTAAGGACATCTAAAATAGAGGATTTTGATAAAGAAAAATAAAAAGATAATGAAGGGAGATTTATTGTGCATGTCTAAACTATCCAGTTGTCTACTCTAATTTTCATGTCATCACGCGTGTCTATCATGCACTGTTTAATATTTTGGTAGGTGTATAACAGCTATAAAAAGATCATGACAACTAAATTGTCTATTTTGCTCATATATATTTGTGTAATCTCACTTTTGACCTCATTTAAAGTTGATAAATTTTGATGGAGATGAGACGGAATAAAAATTTAAATTTCAAATATTTCTCTATCACCGTTTTATTTTTTTTGAAAGGATTTCACTTTCATCATTTGATAACTCTAGACAAAGCATTAAGTAGGTGTGAACCTCCACCCCAAATGTTAGGCATATGATGTATATGATTAAGGGCAGAAATACACGTGAATGTGTGAGTCGCCACCTTATTTAATTATTTTAGGGTAAACTAGGAAAAAACCCTAAGTGACTCCAATTTTAATTAACCTAGTTACTAGATTAATTATCCCAATGTCTAAGGCCTGGTTTGCGAACCCGAGGTGGATCCCGAGACTATGTCATGTTGATGAACTAACCAAAGAATGAATGTTTTGCAGGGTGATTAATGTAATTGGACCAGTGAAATGTTTGAGTGATTTTGATGATTTCGACTTGCCGCTCGGGGTTAAATCCCAAACGTACCTACGTACTTCCGTTTGAATGGAAGATCAAAGTCCACGTAGTTCGATGGGCCTTTTTTTTTAAAGGGCTTTGAATGGGTATGCTTAATGCATGAGTGTGTGTATACTTCGTGCATTTTGTTTAGGCATTTTGCCAAAAATGTTGATTGATTTGTTGAGGCGTTTGTTGCCAAAAGGAAGTGTTTGATTGAGCTTATTGTTGCCAAAAAGAAGTGTTTGATTGGGCTTATTGTTGCCAAAAATGGATTAAGGCTTTTAGCCAAAGAGTTTTGTGATTTAGGCAATCTGTTTGCCAAAATTTGATTATTTAAAAGCTTTAAAGCCAAAATATTAATTTAGGCAATTTGTTTGCCAAGAGTGTTGATTGGACGATTGTCGCCAAAATTGATTGATTTAAGGCAATTAATTTGCCAAAAGCAATTGTTTGAAGGCTTTTAGCCAAAATTTCGATTTAAGCGATTTGTCGCTAAGAAAGGTTAATCTTCTTATAGGCAATCTGTTTGCCAAAAGTGATTAATTGATTTGCAATGTAGGCAATTTATTGCCATGAAAACGTGATTAATTAAGACCTTTTAGCCACAATTATTGATTAATTGAACTTAAGCCGGACTGTTCGAAATAAAGGCAATTAAACCGTAGTTATTAATTAACTAGGCTTTTTAGCCAATATTGTCGGATTTAGCATTAATACCACGATTATTAATTAACCGGGTATTTAAGCTTAATCATATTTGATTGAGGCAGTTTATTTGCCTAATTGATGACATGAATGTGTATACGCAGTTGTAGCGTTATTAGGAGTAGAAGAGAAATATGCATGAAGTGCTAAAATTAAATGAGCAGAGTTTTGTTTATTTATCTGAGTTAACCGGCGACCGCTTCTTAGCTTCAGCTTGAAAAACTCCGGATTAAGCTCCTCGTTTGGGGAATATTAATTTAGAATTAATTTAATTTAAGTGGCCAAATATCAAAGCAAGAAAGCAATAAAAGCTAAATTAAAAATGCAAAAAAACAGTAAAAGAATCGTAAGGAGCATAGGGGAGAAGGAGCGTCCGTCAACACAGACTGAGCGCCTCAAACTGAGTGCCGGGGACAATATTTATAGGCAAAATCGGACTGTTAGGCGGCCTCTGCCGCCGGGACAGGGCGGCCTGAGCCATCGTGACCGGCGGCCTGGGCCGCCGGGGCCGGGCGGCCTGAGCCACCAGGGCCTGTGGGTTTGCTAATTTTCTTTTCCGGAAGCTTTTTCTGGAGTTCCGGACCTCCAAAAAATATTCTGGGACCATTTCCGCGATCCTCGCGACGTCCCGGACGTTTTAAGTATCATATTGGCATACTTCCGGTAAATTTTCCGAATGGCCTCCGGTTCGGTCGAACTGTTTGCAGTCCGGAAAAATAGGCTTTTCTGAGCTTCAAAATTTGAGTATTCACAGTAGGTGAGATTGTCAATGTACATGCAAGACGTTTAATTTATTTTGCCTCATAAATTACGAATCATGTTATTCCAAGTGGTTCGGTCATTTAGGAGACACAAATAATGATATGTCACTCAATTTTCCTATAGTTTGATATTTTTTTGTTAAGTTACATTTTGAATCAAACTAAATTAAGATATTTAAATTAAAATTAAATTAAACAATTGAATAAATCACGTTTGGTCACATTTAAAATTAGATTTATTATGATCAAATCACATTTGGAATCAAACTAAATTAAGATACTGTGGAATAATACATTTTGCCTAACGCAGAAACAACAAATTGAAGCAACAAATTTAAAATGTCAGCAAAAAAACATATATAAAAAGATAAGGTGTGCCAAAGGTTATGGATTATATAAAATTTTCCTTGTGAACAACAAGGCTAAAATAGTGTGGCCAAAAAAAGTAATGAGGATATGTATTTTCATTTTGATGGATATATTTATTTAAATTTTTTTTTATCTTTTTTACTCCATATAACTAAAAATACTTATCTACTTTCTTTATTTTAATATACAAAAACTATATTAAAATAAATTTTACTAAAATATTTTTAATTTATTTTTATGAAATGCAAAATAAATATTTATGTCTCTTAATTCATCCTGATTTTGAAATTTATAAACCATTATTAGATAATCCACCTCAACCATGATTAGTTTTCTTCTTTTATTATTTTATTTTCCAAATTTTATTTTTAGTGTCACATTCCAAAATATTAGAGATCACCAAATATTATGAGCATATCATTCAACCAATAAAATAATTTTATCGACCAAAATGAGTAGATGATGGTTATTGCTTAAATGACATATAAGCACATATTTTGGCATGAGTACGAGTATAAGAAAAATCCTAGGATCAGACCTATACATGTCATTTTAACATTTTTATGCATTTTGCTATTTTAAGTCTAGAATAGTTAATTTATATTTTGTTAAGTCATATTTAAAAATCAAATCAAATTAAATTATACTTGATTTATACTTATAAAGTCACATTTAAAAATTAAATTACATTAAGACACTCAAATGAACACTCAAATGAAATTAAATTTAGATAACTTAATTTAAATTAAATTAAGTTACACCTATAATTAAATTAAATGAAAGTACCTTAAATGAAATTAAATTAAGTAGTCGTTGATTAAGTCACACTTGAGAGTTAGAACCCAAATGACATATAGCATACATTTTGACATGAGTATGAATATAGAAAAAATCCTAGGATCAATTCATGTACAGTTATTTTGACATTTATTATGCATTTCATGTGTTAAATTATAAAATAATTTCCACGTTGAATCAAATTAAATTTAGATAAGTTAATTTTAATGAAATTAAGTTACATTTAATTGAGACACACATGGAATTAAATTAAATTACATTTGATTAAGTCACACTTGGCCACACTAAGAATTATACATAAATAAGATACTCTAATGAGAATAACATGTTATAGATGCATTTAGATGTATTATGTGTTATTATTATATAAATTTATTTAATAATCTAAATCACACTACGAATTAGATTTATTTTCACCATTTGTTTGTACTTTTATGAATAGTGGAAAAAATTAACAACTGTGCATCGTTATATTATTGAAGCAATTAATTAAGTCAATTGCTTAATCATAGACATCAACTATTGGACTTAAAATTTTGTTGGCTTAAATCAACAACAAAAAAAAAGACTTTAATTATTTTTTTAACATGGTTATATTGATTTTAAACTTAGAATTTTTATTAGCTATAAAAAGTTTCTTGATTAAATTGCATGAGCGATGAATAAGCATCCATACTTTGGTAAAATTTTTATATTGAGTTTAAGCTTAATTTTCTATTAAAAGGATTTCCATGCGAGGATCCATATCCTCCTTAAAAAATTAAAAAGGTATTCATATATTAATTTACAATCATTTAGACTTGTTCGGTCCTTATAGAATTTATTAACTATAAAAATTATTTTGATTAGCTCGAATCAGCTTAATGTTAGGACTCAGTTGTAATTAATTTGGATACTTTTATAGTGATTTGGATATAATTGTAATAATTTTGATAATTTTTGGCTTTCCTTATAATTGTTGGTTGAGGCATTGCTGATTTAGCAATATTAACCAAATTGTATGTCATGTAAAGCAAGAGAGTAAAAAGAGATTAGACAATTCATTAATGAATAATCGTTTCTCTCTTCGAACTACTTTTTTTTCTCTTTCTTTTTAATCTCTCTTCTTCTTCCCCAATCTCTTTTTTCTTTTATCACTAAAAATCTCATCCATGACTAGCAAACCTAACAATTTAACCATGACAAATAGAACCAAAAACTAAAATTTTTAAGTTTAAAATTAATGTATGTCATAGTTTAAAAAAAAATTAAGGGTTGTCATAATTTTCAACAACATGCATAATTAATTATGCGATAAAGTGAAGAAGAATCATTAGTTGTGGGAATATTTATTTAATGAATAAATTTCTTTCAAAATTAAATTTCTTTCCCATCCATTTATCCATCCAAAACCACTTAAAGTTTTATTTGTTATTTTGGGTGATATGATCCAGGATCATAATGAGCCAATTAACACTACTCGTATTGTATTATACTTAATCCTTAAATTGTCTAGTATAGTCTGATTAAATTTTATTTTATTTTTAATAACTTTCATTAATTTTTATTTGTTATTTCAATATAATAATTATTCATGTGTTATTTAAGATGGATATAATACGAAAGTTGTATAAATAAAATTGTCATTTTAACCATAATAATCGCTATTTCTTAACATGTATGAAAATAGAAAATGAACTATCTTTTTAAGACGGAGGGAATAGCTTTTTTTTTTTGAAAGAAGGGAATAATAGCTAATTGTTATAATTATTTAATTCACTTATTCATTGTAATAATCTTATTGAACGTATAATATAAATATCTATGTCTCTAATTGTAATATTCAATTTTTGAGGTACGACTTTTACTAAAAATATACTAATTGTTAATTAACATTATATATGATCCTAGCAGAAAAAATAATATTCTTAAGGTATATATCGATTTTTCTACCGCGTTTCCAAACGCGTAAAGCTAATTTTTACACACATAACTACAGGTGATTCACGTTTGTATTTTATTTTATTTTTTCTTTTGGCGTTTTATACGAATAATCTCTGTATGGATGGTCTTGCTCTGAACCATGTATCTATACATAAACGTCTCTATACAGGAACAGATTTGAAATTAAATAACCTTTCAACATTTTGTCCTTTCAAAAAACAAAAACCTTTCAACATTTTGTCTGAATTATAATATGCACAAAGCTCTATATATTATTCATTTAATAATCTTAGAATTTTGTTATTTATTGATTATAACTGAAGATGACAAAGTCATCGCTATTGACTTTGTTCTTTATGGGTCTCATATATCCATTCAATTCGCATGTTAAATGTTTACCTACTTCCGAAATTTGTTGTCGTTTAATTTTACACTCTTTAAAAATGCCCGAATAAAGTCAATTTGTACGATATATAATTTATTTAAAAATTATTTTTTATATAATTTATCCTTTAAATTTATATTAAATATTTATTCCAAAAAATAAATTATTTAATATAAATAAATAGTGATTAAAAAGTAATTAAATATTTGATCTAATCAAATATAGTTAAAAAAATAATAAATATTTTTCTAACCAAATAGTTTAATATAATCAAATCTTTTTTCTAATTATATAATTTTTTTCAATCAAATATTTATTAAATTAAATAATGTATAATTTTATAGTTATTATATTTTTAAATATTTTTTTATCTTCTAATTTTAAGTTTTTTAAGTAATTTTTATTAGTTAAAACTATAAAATTTGTTTTAAAAAAAAATAGACATTTTATTCTTTTGGTGCAAGTTCAATGGGTAAATTATATAAAAAATTAATTTTTAAGCAAATTGTATATTATGTCTAAATTCAAAAGGCAAATTGAGCATTTCTTTTTAATAATAATAATAATTTTTAAATGCCTTCTAGAGAAACACGTGTAGTTAAAAGTCGAATCAAATTGAACCGAAGTAGAACTAATTAAATACAAACTAAAAATTTTATATTTAAAATAAAAATTTATAATTAATGCGCATATGAAAATCCATTTACGAATCGATGATCCTTTTTATGAATTTCATTTAGTAATGAATTCTATTAAATAGAATTGTAAATTTATTCTAAGCTATATAACCTCCAATAAAGTAATTAATTTATACCAAATAATCGTTTACTTATTATTAATTAGTTTAAGCTTGACACTAAAAAACGTGTTGAAATGACAATATTATTTGTCTGAACATGCATAGACCAGCAGACTATTATTTTTGTCTCTCTCACAGTTATCTGTTTGTATACGTTTACGTGTGGAAATACGAAAGTAAATAATGAAATATTATGAACTAATATTAAATCAAATAATGTGATTCAAATGCACATTTATGATTCATCGTCAAAATGAGAGGAAAAAACAAAAAAAGAAATAAAAAGACCAGTTGTACTTTTGGGAAGTAACTAAATATTTTATGCAGTTGACCTCGTCAAAATAATTATTTAAAACATTATAGAGATAATTTAAAAATTAAAATTGAAAGAATCTATATATCTATCAATATAAACAA
Source organism: Jatropha curcas (assembly GCF_041381405.1). NCBI lineage: Eukaryota > Viridiplantae > Streptophyta > Magnoliopsida > Malpighiales > Euphorbiaceae > Jatropha > Jatropha curcas. Next base: position 11,274,736 of record NC_143153.1, read on the forward strand.
TGCCAGGAAGAAGATTCACAATCCTATTTTTTTATAATTTTTAGTTAGATTTATAATTTTAATAAAACATTTGAATTTTTCTCCTCTTTTACTGTATATAGATCTACGTGGTTCATTTTTCTTGATTTGTATGTATTTTTTCTATTTGTTTGTATAATCAATATAGAGCATTATTTCTTTGGTGAGCTTAACAATATTAATAAAATATCAATTTTTAATCTGTGCAAAGTACGAGTCGGAATAACGCTAATATACACATAAAAGGAAAGTACGAGTCGGAATAACGCTAATATACACATAAAAGGAAAGACGGAATCACTGTGTAATGTCATGTTATATCTCAAATTTAAGATTCTTCGTAATAAATTTTATTCATGTCATTATAATCAAGTGCACTTGAATTATATCCCTTTAGACTATATATTTTTAGTGACAGTCAAAAATTAAAGTTAAAGGGTTAAAAATATTTCAAAGGTTAAAAGAGAATAAAGTTGAAAAAAAGTTACTATTTTAATAGATTTAGCATATGAGTGGACTCTTATATGGGTGTGGATAAAATCTTCCCTATTTTGTAATTTGTTTAACTTTTCAAGACTTAAATTTCCTCCAATAGTTCTAGAAATCCCTCATCTCGATGTAAACAGCCGTATACAGCTAATTGAAATATATTTTATTTTTACCGCGTTTCAAGGCGCGTATAAGTAGTTTAGTTAATTTATAGTTTATACACATTGCTGCAGGTGCTCCACGTTTTTATGTTATTTATTTTTCTTTTCAAATCATTGGCATTTTATATGAATCATATAAATTATATATAAAAAGTCAGTGAAAAATTTTTAAATTAAATAAGCTTTCTACATTTGGCTGCATCATATACTATGCATGATTTATATTATTCAATTATACTTCAAAATTGTGTTATTATTATTTACGTTTCATAATATTTGTCACATTTAAAAAAATAATTAATTTATTTCAAAATATTTGTCATATTTATAGTTTTAAAGAATAATAAATCTATTTTTTCATGTTTACCTTTTGTATCTGACCAATAATTATTACTTTAATTTAATTATTTTCATAAAGAATAATATTAAATTAAAGGTAATATAATCAATTTATTTAATAATTTACTGTAACTTAAACAAATTTAATAATTTTCTTAAAAAATGTGAAATTTTAAATGTTATAAATATTATATAATGATACCAGTGATTAATTAAGTTGAAGTTGAAAAGTCATCAATATTGACTGTGTTGTCTCCGAGTCTCTCTCATGTATCCATGACATTCACATGTTTCATTTTGAGGAAGCTCGGATATTTTTTAAGGGGATGATTTCATGCTTTTTTCTTTTCCTTTTTTTTTGTTTTTTAGTTTAACTGTTTACTGCTATGTTAGAGTCTTGACTAATAGACTTTCTCTAGTAGCATTGAATTGAAAGCATGCTTGGAACAGTTGACCAAATATAGCAAGTCTTACTTCACATGGCAATTTATTATTATTATTATTATTATTATTATTATTATTATTATTATTATTATTATTATTATAAGAATTAAAGCTGTATATATAATTGTTAACTATTGGAAATTAGGTTTAGATTGTTTAATCGTCTTGAGCCTTTTTTTTAGAGTTGGCTAGAAGTATTTATATTAGAAAAAAAGACTAGTTATATTTAGATAAGGATATCGGAGATATTTCGTTATATGTTAGTTAGAGATTATCTAAGAATCTAATATCTCTCAATATATATTTATATATTATTTTTTAATATATTTTATTATTATATATTATCAAAAGTCTTGAAAAGAAGATGGTCAATTATGTCCAATACATGTTATAGTAAGTTCGTAGGTGAATTACTTAAACTTGAATGGATGGACTACTTAAATCCGACTAGGTGAGCTACTTAAACTCAAATAGGCGAGCGTCTTAAGCTTGAATGCGGACTACTTAAGTTCGTATTATATGTTGAGCTACTTAAGCTCGTAAAGGTGGACTGCTTAAGTCTGAACGAGAGAGCTACTTAAGCTCATAAAAGTGGACTGCTTAAGACCGAACGGGAGACCTGCTTAAGCTCGTAAGGTAGACTGCTTAAGTCCGAACGGGTGAGCTGCTTAAACTCGTATAGCTTGACTGCTTAATCCAAACAGGTGAATGTTATGAGTACCCAAAAAGAAGAGAGACCGTATAACTTGTTTTTCTAAGCATTTGTTTTTAAGCCTCTTGAACTCGGTTGATTTCTCTTTTCTCACACATGGTTGAACATTACATGTACTTCGTTAAGTAAAATATTATCATTTTTATAGTTTGTTTGTAATTTTGTAAGCATGCAATCAATAGTAATCCCTAAAGCTTCATTTCTAGGATCATCCAATGAAAGCAACATAATTTCTTGTCCAAGGAAGACCGATGAAATAGATATGGATTTCTATTTGCAACATATCCAAAAAGAAGCAATTGAAGAAATAATATAAAAAATATTTAAATTTTCCTATGATTTATTTGGCTATGATTTATTTATAGGTAAAATAATCAATAATGTCAAAGAATAATCAATAACAAGACATATCACAATATTTCAAATAAATATATAATGAGTTTCGAGTGGAAAAGAAAACATAGTCGGTGTCACTTTTTTTTTTCTTTTTTTTACTTTAATAAAAGAAAAAGTGACACTAGGTGTTAATTTTTACATCTTATCAAAAATAAGATATCGAGGAATGAAATTATCCTCGTTAATATATAATATTTTTTGAAAAAAGGATAAATGTTTAAATAATAAAGTGAATTTGCTAATCAAGCAAACAATCTCTTAACCCTCCTCCCCCTTAAAGTAAGCCGAAAAGTAAAAGCAAAAAGATTTTGTTTCCGGCTCTAGGAAATAGATTTGGAAAATGTAAATTGGATAATCAAATCATAGAATTCATCAAATTCAAATATCTATTAATTTCAAATCTGAGTCAATTCTTAATTCCTTTCGCAAAATATACCCATAATGCGACGGTCCGTTGATATGCCAATTTCAAGCACCAAAAAACACAAGCAATAAATGATTGATATTTCTTACTAGACTATCGCAATGAGATAGTTTTCTACGGTAGAGCCACTCGAGGCAGAGTGCACTTGAGAGTTGAGAACTCTCAGATAGTAACATCCACAAGCAATTCTAGAAATCAAAGATCATGATGTAATTAAACTCATATACAAATAATGAATAAAAATAAGCCCGAATCTTAAATTTTAAGAGAAACAAATATCTTTTTATGTTGCTGTTCAAAGTAGCAATCAGTAACAAATTCGATCACTTTTTAGGTTGATTGTAAGCGTTGCTAACAAATACTTTGGTTAATTATAAAACATTAAGCATAAGTTATTCTCATAAATGGTCGAACAATTGACTTTTCAAGCAGTTAGTTATAATATATTATCAAACTAACTGGTTATAAGGATCAATCTAAAATTTTCAAGTAATTATTCAAGTCACGCCCGACTCCAACCACCAGAGGATTTGTCCGCTTTGGATCAAGCTAATTCCATCCCATAGTGGACTGACAAGATCCGCATGGTTTTGTCCCGCAGGTGAAATGGAGAACTTCTTACGAGGTCACGCATCCTAGGATTTTCATTAAGCGAGCACGCTTAACCCTGAAGTTCTTCCAACTCTCCAATCCATTCCACCAAAAGGCGCATATGATGATTAGTTCCCCCCTTTTTGATATATGATTCGATTCAGTCCCGTGTCCTGCATTTCACTATCCATAACTAGCCTATCATCCTAGAAGCTAGCTAGGAGCTTTGCTTTACCTGCTCTCTTAAGATCACTTTGCTGGGTTAGGATGTCACAGGCCCACCAGTTTCCAAGTGGTTCGTCCTTAAACTACATCTACTGGAGGGGGTCCGGCTCTGATGCCAATTGTCACGCCCGACTCCAACCACCAGAGGAATCACGCCTGACTCCAACCACCAGAGGAATTACCCGCTTTGGATCAAGCCAATTCTATCCCATACTGGATTGGTAAGATTCGCATGGTTTTGTCTCGTAGATGAAATGGAGAACTTTCCAAGAGGTCACCCATCCTAGGATTTTCATTAAACGAGCATATTTAACCCTAGAGTTCTTCCAACTCTCCAAACCATTCCACCAAAGGCGTCTCTGATGATTATTTTCCCCATTTTCGATATATGATTCAATTCATTCCTGTGTCCCATATCCACTATCCATAGCTAGCCTGCCATCCTAGAAATTAGCCAAGACCTTTGCTCTACCCGCCCTCTTAGTATCCGCTCTGCTGGGTCGGGATGTCACAGTTCTAGTGATCCGTCTTGACCTTCTAAAAAAGGAACAAGTGTTCATTAGTTCATTTATTGTCCAAAAGACAGTAAAAACTAAAGCTTTTGTGGTCTCATTGGAAATTAAATATAGTTTAGAAAAGGAAAATATAAAGAAGCGCAAAGTGCAAAATATCATGTACGAGTATAATGATCTTGTAAAGAAGTTGAAAAGTAGAATTAAGACCATCCACACTAGCATGAGGATTCTAATAGAAGTTTTTGAATTCTACCACATGACCGGTTTAAGTTAAAATCAATAAGCATGACATATTTACGTATTTATTTATCTCAATTGCTATTCTAATCAAGGACGAAGACAAAATTTCATTATAAGAGGGCAATATTTAGAGTGTATCCTATTACACATATTTCACAATTTTTTTCTTTTTTTCTTTTTTTTTTTGTTTTTAGTTTTATTAGTTTGAAAGAAACCACAAATAAGTAATCCAAATAAGGATTTACCTAGACATTGATATTAAATGGTTTTATTTGTGCACTCATATTCCAAAATTTCATTCCTACATTGAGCATAAGCTCTATTCACACATGAAAAGAGACAAATAAACCCAATTCATAAACTTTAAACAAAATTTTAGCTTTATTATATATTGTTTGAATTTTATGTCTATATGCATAGAAAAGTTTAATGTGGTAGCTAGCTCATTTAAAGTTGCTATTCTTCCCTTTTTTTTTTTTTTTTTTTGGGAATCTTATCCTTTATATAGAGTCAATCATTGAACGACTTCTAAAATTGGGGAAAAAACACTAATTCGGACAAATGCAATACACATAAGTCCTAACATAGTTCAATGACACCATAATTTTCAAATAAAATAAGATTGAACCATGAATTACCTTACGAGCGAGATATAGTGGCCTAGAATTCGAGCCTGAGCTCATCTTTTTCATCGGAGAGGTAGTGGAGAACATAAGGAGCGACAAGGACGAGGGCAACCCAAACACCGAATATGGCCATATGATAGTTGCTTCAATGTCACTGCCTTGTATGGCTTCCGCATAAACATCCCTAGAAACATAATTTCTCAATTTTAATTCGACTGGATTTGATTTTCCTCTAGTTTTTCTATTTCGCAACTTCTTTCCTTTTAGAAAATCTTAAACCTTAGACGTGGTTTTTTATTTTTATTTTTTAAAAAAATTATAAGAACGGAAGGTGTGTTCCACACTCACCACACCATTTATTAACTATTGAAAATTAGGTTTAGATTGTTTAATCTTCTTGAGCCTTTTTTAAGAGCTGGTTAGAAGTATTTATATTATAATAGGACTAGTTATATCTGGATAAAGATAATGAAGATCTTTTAATATCTATTAATTCGATATTATCTAGGAATCTAATATCCCTCAATATATATATATATATATTCTTTGATATATTTTATTATTACACATTATCAATATTTAATTAATTTTTTGAGTATTGGGAGAGGGAGATTTAAACTGGATTTACTGTCAGATCGTATATGCATTTACCACTAGGTTATAACTTATTATGCATATAAAATTAATTAATTAATCTATAAAATTTATTGAGTATGAACGAAAGTGGAGTAATGTCATTAATAGATTTATCGTTAATGATATTATCCTAAATATTTTTGCAATAGCTAATTAAAAGATTTTAATAGAAATCCTAAAATATCATTTAACTTAACTCATTAAAATAAAGGATTTTTAATTGAAAATCCTAAACAATCCTTAACTATGGCCATATATATATATATATATATATATAGTTAATTAAAAGATTTAATTAAACAATACACAAATAACAAATAATAATGATGATCATGACCATGATAAGGTGGGAGCAATAACAACAACAATAATAATCTATTAATTGAAGAGACTATTAATTGAATATGAATTTTAATTTTAATAAAATTTTTTTATTATATTGATGAATTTAAATTAAATTTAGATGTAAAATATTTAAAAGTATATAGAACTTGTCTTGTGAGAGAAAAATAATAAAAAAACTATGCCCCTAAATAAAACTACATTTAAAACAAAAAAAGAAACTTCTTATTTAAAACCAACAAGATAATATAAATTTGAAAAATATATCACATATGAATATTCTTATATTTATATTTTTTTCAATTCATAGAACGAAATAATTCGATTTCATGACAAAATGGTATCTACAAAAAGATTTAATTAATTTTTTCTTTTTTTTTTCAGAAGAAATCAAATTAGAAATTTTATTAAGAGGAAACTGTATACAGATATAAGATATAGATCAATATGTTTTTATATTTTTGTATAGAAAGTCTAATAATAAACCACTTATACAAAGGATAAAAAAACACCATCTTGATTTGAAGTATCTGATCAAGTTGACAAAGCATAATATTTATGTCATTGGTGATCGCTTGCTCCACTTAGTGACTATTCATGGCTACTGTTCGGCTCCATAGTCTTTTTACATGTCTGATCTGAGGACATTTAAATTTCTTCCTTCTATTAGAGAGAAGACCCACACTTCTTTCTGCATAACTATCCAAATAATAAAAAATGTTAGACAAAAAGTCACCATAATGGTGACAATAATAACTTACAACTAGATCTGAGAATAAAATCTCAAGATATGGGCAATAGTAAATCTCAATATTTAGGCGATAATGACTCAGATCTGCATACAGATCTGAGAATTATTTGCAAAAAGCAAATAAAAAAGAGAAGGAAAAGGGGTGACCACTGGAGAAAGCTCACTGGTGGCCGCGATGTAGAAAGCATTTTAGAACATACACATAGAATGGTTTCAGAATTACCCATTTCTTCCTTCTCATAGTATTACCATGTTCATCAAGCTTATTTTTAAATACCCACTTTGTTCCAATAACAGAATGGTTTTCAGGTCTAGAAACAAGTTTTCAAACTTGGTTTATCTCAAACTGATTTAGTTCTTCTTGCATAGCAAGAATCCAACTTTCATCATTTTGAGCATCTTCTAAATTCTTAGGTTCTAATTGAGAAACGAAAGCAACATTACCAAAATAACTCTTAAGTTGAGGTCTAGTCATCATACTTCCTGAAGGATTGCCCATGATGTCCTCTTGAGGATAATACTTGTGGAAACGCCACTCTTTGGATAATTCAGAATTCTTATTTTCTGTTTCTAGCATTTGACTTTCAATTGCATTCTTTTCTTTAGGTTCATTTTCTGGTTCAGCCTGATTATCAACATTCTGATCACTTTCTGGTTGTTCTAGTTGTTTTGACTGTTCATTCTGCTTTTCTTGATTGAAATCTACAACATCATCATTTTCTAAAATTCTAGAAGTAGAATCAGATTCATTAAAAACAACATAGATAGATTTTGCTACAACTAGAGTTTTCTTATTAAACACCCTATATGCTTTACTATTACTAGAATATCCTAGAAAAATTTCTTCATAAGATTTAGCATCAAATTTTTTAGCAAGGTGATTTTTCTTGTTATCTAGAATAAAAAATTTACACCCAAAAATGTGAAAATAACCAATGTTTGGCTTTCTACCTTTATATAGTTCATATGGAGTTTTTTTTTTTTCAGTTTAGATCTTCTAAAGCCCTGTTTAGAATATAACAAGCAGTGTTAATAGCTTCTATCCAGAAATACTTTGGTAACTTAGAATCACTCAGCATGGTTCTAGCCATTTCCTGAAGTGTTCTATTCTTGCGTTCCACTACTCCATTCTGCTAGGGTGTTCTAGGTGCTGAGAAGTTATGGAAGATTCCTGATTCTTTGCAAAAAGCATTAAATTTTTTATTTTCAAATTCTCTCTTATGGTCACTTCTAATCGCAGAGATGCTGTATCCTTTCTCATTTTGTATTCTCTTGCAAAGATGAACATACATGTCATATGACTCATCCTTATTTCTAAGGAAGAGTGTCCAAGTGAATCTAGTGTAATCATCAACAATAACAAGCGCATAAAATTTACCTCCAAGACTAGAAGGAGTAACAAGTCCAAATAAATCAAGGTGTAGTAATTCTAAAGGTCTAAAAGTAGAAACCGTGCCCTTAGATTTGAAAGATGTTCTACATTGTCTGTCAAATTGACAAGCATCACAAATGTGATCTTTTTCAAACTTTAGCTTTGGCAAACCTGTAACAGCCCAGACTGACCAAGATACTGTCCGCTTTGGGTCACAACGCCCGGATGGTTTTGTTCTTGGGTGCCGACACAAGGTAGGCCCGTACCCTCCTTACACCCTGGCCAGACCACCCAAAAGGCCTCTTGACAGTCTAAGGTCTGTCCATACTTATGTACATCACTTGCACCTTGCACTTAATTGATGTGGGATTCGCCCAAGGTGTTACATTCACCCCCCCTTGGGGACTCAGCGTCCTCGCTAAGGTTTGCCCCACCACCGGCCAGAGGAACAAGGCTTGGGCTTTGATACCAAGCTGTAACAGCCCAGATTGACCAAGATATTGTCCATTTTAGGTCACAAGCCCACACTGTTTTGTTCCTGGGTGCCAACACAAGGTAGGCCCGTACCCTCCTTACACCCTGGCCAGACCACCCAAAAGGCCTCTTGACAGTCTAAGGTCTGTCCATACTTATGTACATCACTTGCACCTTGCACTTAATCGATGTGGCATTCGCCTAGGGTGTTACAAAACCACGAACCAAGTCTTTCTTAGACAGTTTAGAAATAAGGTGCATGCTTGCACGTCCAAGTCTCCTATGCCATAACCAATTAGAATTATCAACAGAAACTAAGTATATGTCTAGGTTATGCATATCAGAAAGGTCTACTAGGTATATGTTCCAAACCTTTTGCCAATGAATAAGGTTTTGTTATTATGCATGTTCTGAACTTCACAATAAGAGGGTTCAAGACCACGCATCTATTTTTATCATAAATCTGACTTATACTTAACAAGTTATAATGTAATCCTTCTACTAAGCATACATCTTTTATTAAATGATTAGAACATACCACACCAATACCAATAATTTTACCTTTTGCTTTGTCTCCAAAGCTCACTGTACCTCCCTTTTTCTTTTCTAATATGGTGAATTTCTTTCTATCACTAGTATATGCCTAGAGCAAGCGCTGTCCATGTACCACATTTCTGTTTTTAGCCCACTCCTTAGGCACACCTGAAAAGATCACACCGATTTAGGTACCTAACTTGTATTGGGTCCTAGAGGGTTAGTGGTAACATGTATAGATCCTTTTACATTCATCTTACTATGATTTTTCTTTCTATTGAGACTATCGGATTTTTCAAAGTGCTTTTGATGTTCTAAAGTTACAACATTAGAAATAGCATTTTTCTTGTTAGAAATATGATTTTTTCTTGAAGTGCTATCATAGCTCCTGAAGTGCTATTATAGCTAGAACTTGTCTTTTCTTTAGAAAATGATTCTGAAATTGACTTTAGAATTCCAATGTCAGTTTTTAAATATTCATTTTCAGAATTCAGATTTTTACATTTTTCTTCAAAGTGTTTCAGATTTTCAAAAAATATATCGTTACAATCTTTAAGATCTTTGATCTCTACGATAAGATCTTTGCATGTAACTTCTTAATAAAAAGCATCTTTCAAATGATTACATTCAATTTTCAATTTTCTGAAGTTTTTCTTTAGAACTTCATGCTTTTTAGCAAGCTTTTCAAATTCAGTGTAAAGGTTATTATAAGTATCTAGAAGATCATTTTCGGATTCAAGTTCAGAGATGCTTACATTGCTTCCATAATGCTTTTGGCCTGTTGCATCTACTTCACTACTTTTAGCTTTCTGTGTTGAAGTAAGAGTGCTGATTTCTTTGGAGTCAGAATCGATAGGCAGAAAAATATTTGCAATTTTCTCCTAGTCACTTTGACTTTCAGAATTAGAATTGTCTGAGTCACTCCAAGCAGCTATAAATGCCTGCTTCAACTTTTTTCCTTTGACTTTTTTTTTTAAGTTTAGGACAGTTAGGCTTGATATGACCGAGCTTGTTGCACTCATAATAAACCACTTCAAAAGGTTCTTTCTTAGGCAAATTGCTATTTTTAGGTGAAAAGTTCTTTTTGATAAAATTTTTCTGTGGCCTTCCACCTTTTGTTTATAGAACTTCTTCAATTTCTTAGCAACAAGTGCTAAATCATCACTATCAAGATAAAAAGAAATTTCTTTACTAGAAACCACTTTCAAATCCAGTCCTTTCTTTTTCTTATCTTCTACAGTCAAAGAAGATTTCATCTCTTCTGAAACAAGAGCTCCCATCAAATAATCATAGGTTATTGGAGTCTCCTTATAGTTCATGACAGTTCCTATGGAATCCAATTTTTTAGGTAGAAGTCCAAGGATTTTCTTAACAAGCTCATCTTCTGAAATTTCCTTTGCAAGAGTTCTTAAAGGATTAACTATATTTCATAATCTGGAATTCGGTTCAGCTATAGTCTCTCTTTCTTTCATACTAAACGTTTCATATTCTCTCCAAAGGATATTGATTCTGGATTCCTTCACTCAGTCAGTACCCTCATAGGTAACTTTGAGTTTTTCCAAACTTTCGTTGCAGACTTACATCCAGATACTTTATTGTATTCTATTGGATCTAATGCATAGTGAAGAATATTGATGGCTTTGGCATTTATAGAAACGTCATTCCAATCAGCATCGGTATATTCCTCTTCTGTCTTTTGGAGTCTTACATTTTTTTACAGTTTTCATAGGAATGCGAGGACCAGTAATAACGTTCCTCCAGCAGTTTATATCAATTGATTTTATAAAGTTTTCCATTCTAGTTTTCTAGTAAGAGTAATTAGAACCATTGAACATAGGTGGTCTAGAAATAGATTGACCTTATAAAGATGTAAGAGGAAGTGGGGTTGCCATGGGATCTTCTCACTATAAAAAATTTGCTAATTTGCGACCGATTTCAAATCGGTCGCTAAATGCAATCAGCGACCGATTTACTATCGATATTAATCGGTCGCAAAAGTGCTCGTTGCAAAAAATTGTTCGACCGAATTACTAAGCGGTTGCAAATTCGGTCGCAAAATTATAAATATCGGTCTCTAATTTTCGTCATGTATTACTTTTGAAATCCTGTCGCAAATTGGTTGCAGATTGTGTTGGTCACAATTATGAATAGAGGTCACAAATCGGTTGTAAATTTTGAAAGCGATTGGTCAGTGATTTGTTGCAATTTTAAATTTAACGGTTATAATTTTGATTGCAGTTTGGTCGCAAATTCGTCGCAAAATATAATTACAGAAAAAAAATTTTAATAATATTAAATTCTACTAATATTAAAATATATTAAAATTTTAATAATATTGTCGCAAAATATAATTAAAATTTTAAAAATTTTAATCATATAATTACATAATTATTTTCCACATGTCAATTATGGTATATATATATATATATATATATATATATATATATACCAACAAAAGACTAAAGACTAACAAAAGACTAAAGACCAACAAAAGACTAAAGACTAACAAAAGACTAAAGACTAAAACAAAAGACTAAAGACTAGACTAAAGACTTTGAAAACAATGATGTAACAAAACAACAAAACAACTTGATCGTATATTATAAAACAATAATGACTAATGACTTTTAACCAAAGACTAAGACTAATGACTTTTAATAAAGACTTATGCTTTTATTGTATCTTTGAAAACAAAACCAAAGATAAAGACTTTAGAATTACAAGTCATATATGTGTAGAGAACTAAGATTATTACTAGGATTTAAATAAATACAGATACAAATATTGAAAGATAGATTATAACTGTGAACTAAAATACTATGATTAATTGGGTTTATATGAATACTTATATAATTCATTAAGTATGATTTTACTTCAGAATTAACATACAGTTTACACAATATTTCTGATGTGGAAGATCAGACTAAGCTGCATCCACAGAGCATACTTATAACAAATTTAATCAACAATTTAGCACAATGGTTTAGGGTTCCTGCAACCTTAACCTGGGATCCCCAGAATTAAGTCAGAGTGTGGAGGGAGAAGAGAAAGGTGCCGTAAACACGGACTTATATTCGTAGCAGTTTAAGATAAAATACAAACTTTATTTACTTACAAAATATAAATACAAGATTTAAAACTTACAACAATTTTACTTTAGACTTTCTCCAATCTTGAACTCTTACAGCTTGAACTAGGAGCACAGAAGGAGAGAGGTATTATGGGTAATAACTAAAACTAAAACTTATGCCTTCACAAGGGGAGAGGCTCCCGTTATATAGAAAATCAAAGAATCGTTCTTGTTTACTTTTACTGTTGATACACATTACTCTGTCTGTAACGGATTTTTACTGTAGAGGAATAGTGCTTGGTCGGCCATTGGAGCTTGCCTTTTATTGTAGAAGCATGTGAAGGAATAAGGTTCCTTCTGCCATTTAATCAGATGAGGACGAAGTGTCCTTCTTTTTCTTTTCTTTTCTTTTCACTTTGCTTTTTTGTTTTAACTTTGCTTTTCCTTTTTCTTTTTTGTCAGTTTTACTTTTTACTATTATTGATTGAAGAATATCATCATTACTATCTTTACTTGAAACAAGGGAAGGTGATGATGTTGACGAAGATGAGGACGCCATGTCTGCCCATTTGGCTTTGCCTTTAAGACTGGGTTTGGATGACGATTTATCTGAAGAAACTGCTGGCGGTTTACTTGATGAGGGTTTTATTGGAGAATCTGAACCTGTGGAAAGCTGCTGGAACATTTCCTGGCAAATTCTTTTATACTCATCAGGTGTTTTAGCCGCTGCTAACCTGGCTTGACACTGTGCTTTTTGGATTCCAAATGTAGGTTGATCCTTTAAAGCAAGAGTTGTAGCATAGGTTAATGCAGGTGTACCAGAAAGTTTAGTTCGAATCCATTGATCGATCTTAAGTTCAGTGGTAGAGTTCTTGAATGATCCCCACCATTTTTACCAACATAGGAATTTGAGTTCCTATGGCATACTGAGTGTCCAAATACCATTGATATACCCAGGGCGTAAAGAAGGCCATGCAATAGTAGATTAAGGATGGAATATGGGTTTCTTCAGGCCGAGGCTTATAATGGGTTTTAAAGTACTGATATAAAGAGATGATAGGAGGAGGGAGAATATCATTGGATAAACCCCTTGTTTGCCACCATTTTTTAAACCAGTTTGGAATCTTTAAATCAGTACGAAAAGACTGATCAAAATAAATTAACCACGAATGAGTAGCAGTAGGATTTTGAATATAGAAAACTTTTTCCCATGCTTCTTTATAGTCAAAATAATTATAAGTAGTACTATGCACATGCTTATATAAAACTTTGAATTTTACTGGAGTATAAAGGGATGGAGCAGGCCAATCTTTAGGATGAATAACTCTTTGGATTTTTATGGAAGAATACAAAATAATAGATTTATTTTTAGGATCAAAATTATGTTTAATTTTTACAGAGTCAGTATCAAGTAAGATATTATGATAATATTCCTGAGGTTTTGAAAGATCATTTGGAGTAAAATACCAATCCTCAGGGTAATAGTGTTTTAAAATTGACCAAGGATTAATATTATTATACCCATCCTCAATCTCAATTTCATAATCAAAAATATTTTTAACATACCATTTATGTATACTTTGAGGAGTATACTGGATTTTTGGCAAATCCACAGCCATCAACGGATTTGATAAGTCTTTACTGTCTACCGTTTGAGACAGACTAGCCGTACCATGAACGGGTACGATCGTTTTAAGTTTAGAAGACATACCTGCATCCTCTGTGGAAGAAGATGCTATACCTTGCAACGCCTTTAAAACTTCAGGGGATTGACTGAGCTGTTCAATCCATCTTTGAAGATCTTTAGAGGTTTTAGTGTCTAAAGTTGGGGTTTTAGTGAGGTCTTCGGAATGTTCGGAAAGAGCTTTAGTGGGTGAGTCAGAGTCCTCTTTAATGGCTTTACCCTTGTCCTTTTTCTTTCCCATTGTGCTGTAAGAATTCGCGAGTAAGAAAGTCTGGAATATTATTTTTATTACCAGGAATAAATTCAATATCAAAATCAAAAACACTTAATAATGCTTGCCATCTTGCAAAAATTTGTTTAGAGGCAAGATTTTTAACATCTTTTTGTAAAACATCTTTAGCAGATTGACAATCAATACGTAATAAAAATTTTTGGTTTAATAAATCAGACTGAAATTTATTTATACATATTACTATACTCAAAATTTCTTTTTTGATAGTGGAGTAGTTAAGTTGAGTGGGGGTCCAATGTCCTGAAGTATATTGGATTATACGCTCTTTATTATCAAGTTTTTGTTTTAAAATACCACCATAGCCTATATCAGAAGCATCAGTTTCAACTATTTTAAATGCTGTAGGATTAGGAATATATAGATAAGGTATTTCTTTTACTAAAGATTTTATCTTTTGAACTAATTGAGTATGCTTTTCCGTCCAAGGATGAGGATTTTTACATAATCTATCATGCAATGGTTTTATCATGCAATTTAGATTAAGATAAAAATCAATAACATAATTTAAACAACCAATAAATCGTTGTAGTTGGAGTTTATTAGTGATTTCATCTGGAAATTTCTCTCCAAAAACAAGTGTTCTTTCTATGGGTTGGATCTTACCTTGTTCAATATAGTGTCCTAAAAATCTAATTTTGGTTTTAAGCAAATCCATTTTAGTTTTACTTAGTGCTAAACCATTTTGCCGAATTACCATACAAAATGTTTTTAAGTGTGTGAGATGTTCATGAAGAGTTGTACTAAAAATAAGTACATCATCAATATATACAATACAAAATTTAGAATAAGGATTAAAAATATCATTCATAATCCTCTGAAATTCAGAAGGAGCATTTTTTAGTCCAAAAGGCATTACATTCCATTCATATTGACCAAATGGAACTGTAAATGCAGTTTTATATCTATCCTTAGGATCAATTTGAATCTGCCAATATCCAGATTTCATATCAAATTTACTGAAAATATTTGCTTTATATAAATTTTTTAGAAGATCTTTTTTATTAGGAATTGGATATCTAATCCATTTTAAAGCCGTATTTAATGGTTTATAATTTATTACTAATCTCGGAACACCACGTTCTATTTCAGCATTTTTATTGACATAAAAAGCCGCACAAGACCATGGGCTTCTAGATTGAGATATTAATTTTTTATTGAGTAAATCCTGAATTTCATTTTTACAATGCTCTATCAATTCAGGATTCATCTGAATTGGTCTAGCTTTAGTTTTAATAGTTTTTTCATCAAAATCTTTTTCATATGGTAAATCTACTATGTGTTGTTTACCATCCCAAAAAGCATGTGGATGATCAGCACATAGTTCCTTTTCCATGGATTCTTTTAATGTTGTGATTTTATCTTGTATTTCTTTAGTCTCTAATTGTTGTTTAATTTTGTTTAAACACATATTATTTCTTGCATCTTTTAAATCTTCTTCTCTAGATTTAATTAAAGAATTGATCTCTAATATTTTAATTGAATGAGCTTTTAAAAGATTTAATTGCTTCTTCTTAGGTTTTTCAGTGAATTCTAACTTAACTGTACTATTTCTTATTTTAAATTTAATACAATCCTCTTTAACTGAATATGGTGTTATTAGGTTTATAAAAGGGGTTCCTAATATAACCATATAATTTATTTGAGGTGATAACAAAAATATTGTGTTTATTTCTAAACCTTGATTTACTATTTGTGCATCTGTTTTACCTATAATTTCTAATTTAGATTTATTTGCAGTACTTAGTTTTTCATTAGTTTTTGACCAATATTTTTTAGGGATTAAATCTGATTTTATACAATTTAAATCTGCACCTGTATCAAACAGTGCAATTGCATCTATCACAAAATCATTTACTTGAATGTTTATTTTTACCAAATATTTTCTTGAAGTTATTTCTTGTAATAAGTTTAGAAACTTACTATCTACATCTTCATCTAATTGATTTATTTCATCTTTATCTGGTTCTGCTTCATCAGAAGAAGAACTAGAAATAAGTTGAGATTCTAATACCTTTATTAGTCTATCATGAAGTTGAAATTGTTGTTTTAATTCACTAACTTCCTTCTTTAGATTTCTAACTTCATCTTTTAAATTACTAGTGGAATTTTCTGCTTCTACTTTTTTATGCTTATTTTTATTTAATATAGTTGTGAGATCATAAGTATTATGTTGAATTTTAGGAGTTATATCCTCTTTTACTATCTGGGTTTCGTCAAAACTTTTAATGAGTTTTTGAAGGAGTTTAGCTTTAGTGTCTTGGTCATCTATAGAATTTACTACTTCTAAAAACGTACTTTGATCTTTAGTTAACATATTTATAGAATAATCAAATGAACTAGTGGTTGTACCTAATTCATCAATTTGATTTCCACTTTCTATAACCTCAGATTCTGAAGAATCAGAATCAAGATATAATTCGTGGATTTTATTTAACACTTCTTCATCTAAATGTAATTCATTTAACTTTTTATTAAATTTACAAAATTTTGAAGTATGTCCCTTTTTACCACAATTATAACAAGTTAAATCTTTATAAGAGGTTTTATTGGAACTTTTAGCTTGTTGCTTTCTTTTAGACTTCCTATGGGGTTTATATTTTTCTTTAGAATAAAATTTATCTTGACTAGGTGTAGACCTGTATTGTCTTTTATGATATTTATTTTTATACTGTTTCTTAGATTTATGTGTTCGCAAGCATTGTCCATCACATTTCTGTGGAGATTTTAGACTATAATCAAATTGTTTACAAAATGATCCTAATTCTTTTTTAGTTTTCTGCATTTCATATTTTAGTGTTCGTTGAAGTTTTAAATCATGACAAATTTGTAAACCTTCTTTTTGAATTATACTAATTAATTGACCATAGGTTAATTTACTGTATGGTATAGGTTGACCATATTGTTGTTTAATATTGTTCCTAACTTTTTCTCCTAAGAAATAAGGTAGTCCAGCCAAAAACTTTTCTTTCCAGAAGCTTTGATTAGAGTCTTCCCTTAACATCAACCTAGTGAGAAAAGTAGTTTTATATTCTTGAAAATTACCTAAGTGTTTACATTTTAAATTACTAAGTAATTCTGCATTTTTATCTTTTAAGTGAGATGGATCCCCAATAAAATGAAGTGAAATAGTGAGAATTAAAGATGACACAGCATCCTGAATTACTTCACCATTTTCATCATATATAGGTTCACCTTCATCATTGACTTGAATTGAATTTAAAATTTCTAGTTGTTGTTGTTCAGTGAGATGATAGTCCCACCAACCTTTAAGTTGTCCAGTAAATCCAGCAATAAGGATTTCTGCAATAGCTTTATCAGAAATAATTGACTGCGTTTTATAAGCATTTGTAGCCATAGTCATTTGTTGCAAAATACTTAATATATTATATTCACTTAAACCATCAATGTTCCATTCATAAATTGTTGAAGCATTATATTTAAATTGAGATATAGTGTTAGGTTTATCAATAATGCCTAAGTCTGGTGCCCTATTTACTATTTCTTGATGATGATTTATAGGATTTAATTCAAATTGTTTAGCATTTTCTGAGTCAGGTTCGCTGACATCAGAGTTGGTGTTTTCTTCTATAATGTTTATATTTCTAGAGGCTTCAGTAGTGTCAGGAGCTACATGTTGAGTAGTTGCTGAATGAACCTCAAGTCTACTCAATTGATCTTTTAATTTATTTACAAATTCTTGTTTACTTGATTGAGAAATTTGATAAGGTTTAAACATGTGAGTTTTCACAATTTCTTTTCCTTTTATGATTTCTGACACTAAAGGTTTATCTTCTAGCATATGTTCTATTCGTTTTAATTGTGAGTTTAAACAAATTAAACTTGCATTACTAAAATTATTTTGTTCAATTACCTTTTTATTTACATCATTATCTTGAGCAATTTTATAAGGTGCACAAATAATTTCATTGTCTTGATATTTTAATTTACTAATTGTTTTAGGAGGAAAATCACTTTTTAATGTTTGATCATTTACTATCCATTCTGGTCTTTTATCTCTTATAGTAATTGGATTTACACTTTTATCAGATTTATTTTCTTTAATTAATTTATACCATTCAAAGAATTTAAGTTCAGTTTGGTTACTTAATTTATAATCTAAATATTCATATTTTAATTCTTCAAAAGAGTAAGTTTTTAATATCTTTTTCATTTTTATTAAATTCCTAGTTTTAGATATTTCTTTTATTAAACTTTTTTCAATATCGTCTTTACTAAGGACATTTAATTCTCTGTTGATATCACTAACATTTTCAGTTATAGCTGAAGCCGTTGGTGATTCTGGAGATGTATGTACTAAGTTGGACTGTTGGTTAACATAATTATCTACAGGATTATAAACTGCATGTGGGATGGAATGACTATAATCGACTCCTTTCATTTTATTTGGAATATCCGAAGTGGAATACCTAGGTTTTACTAAAGTCTGAATAATAGGTTTATGCTCAGGTTCTTTATATTTAGCATACATCACAGAAGGTATAGAGGAACTTGGTTTATCATTTTCATCTGTTGTCACAGAAGAAGATGACCCTGTATACCTCATACTTTGACTACGATTAAATTTTAATGTTACTTTACCATCTTCAAATTGTTCAATTTTTTGTAAATTGACATTTGGTTTTACTGGTTCTGGAGCAGGAGGAGGTACGACCCCTTCCAATATCCATTCATCTGGAAGAGTAATATCTTTCCATTGAATAGTTTTAGGAATTACTGTGTTAGTTTTAGTTAAGTCTGTTTGCAAAAATCGTGTTTCACCAATTTTAGGTTGTAACTTATATTTAGTTCCAAAAGCTGAATTCATTGCTTTATAATGAATTTTATATATTAAAGCTATAGGAATTGATCCTTGCTTCATCTTATAATTATGAGTTTTAATTTCCAAAACTATACTTTCTCAAATATTTAAATCATTTAATGAGACAGTCATGTCTGGATAGACCTCAAAGGAGATCGGTCCTTCACTTAAGCTAGTTTCAACTGATCCTAATAAAGAATCTTGAAAATTTAAAAATCTAGCATCTCTTACTACTGCAAGAATACTAGTATTTAATCCTTCTCTGGTTAAAGGTTTTATTCCTACTTGAATTAACCCTATATGAATATATTTATATTTTTTACTTTTATGATGTTGCAAAGTTTTAGAAGACAAAAGAGTTATCCTTTCAAAGGGTTTACTTAATTGAAAATCTCTTTCTTCGGTTTTAATTACATAATCTGTTTTAAATAGATTAAATTTAGAAACTTTATAAATTTGTTCTTTATCAACTTTAGGAATTTCCCATTCATCTATTACTTTACTAAAATCTTGCAAAATTAATTCATTTCTATTTATGACTCTTTTAGTTTCTGAATTATCGAAGTCTTCAGATTTATTACTACTAGCCGATCTACATAGGAAAGGATCCATTCTATAATATACGATAAAAGTTTTTGACTACCTGGTTATACCCTTCCTGGTTATACCCGTTAGATGCCACTCACATGGGACTTACTCATGGGTTCAGTAGGCGTGGGTTCAGTAGGCAAAGCCAAAACCTTTTATTATATATCATAAAATGAAGACTTTATATGTATCTCTACCACGTAGCGGACTTTTGTTGGTATCAGAGGCCACTTTTAGCATAGCCGTAATAGCCTCTTCCCATACGAAATGCTTCTGCAAAAATGAAAAATAAAATTTCAATAAAGAGAGGTAGCTTGATTAATTTAAACATTGAATGAAGATATAACTTAAACCAAATCGTACTTGAAACTCTTCCCAATAAAAGTCTCTTGCCTCTTATAGTACGACATCCCATGTGTATCCATCTTTATCGAGATGTAGCTTGATTATCCTCATAATTTGCTTTGATGCTCGAGAGGATGGATATATGCTGAGAAAAAAAAAATATAAGTGAAATATAAGTGGACAAAAGCATCAAAATCTGAACAAAACCAAGTACAAAGGAAGAAGTACTGAGCTTGTTACGTGGTTCTGATGAAGCTACAAAAGAAGTGACAACTGCTATCAATACAGATAAATAATTAATATATAACTGAAATGACAGTTTATGACATTTACGATTACCTGGTACAGTAGGTGACTGTGAAGCTGGTGAAGACTCTACTGGTCCAGGAATTGGGGTAGAAGGGGAAGGAACAGAAGGAAGCAATGGTGGCACGGGAGGCTGAGCAGAGGATGAAGCCCCAAAAGTACCTGAAGAAGAAGGAGGAGGGATAGTCCCTCATCGTCCACGTGTACTATGTCTTCGGCCATGACCTCCTCACGGACCACTGCCAGACACGTCTGAATCAACCGTCCTACCTCTAGCCATTTGTACTACAAATAACAGAACCTACATATGTATGTATATAATTATATGAATTGTAGAACATATGGTAAATATGTATAAAGAGTGTGAATAACATTAAAATTCTTCATTAATAATATTATATATACATATATTAATTTATTATCCATAATACATAATGCATTAAGTATTTCTGTCTTCATCATCATCTGCTTCTTCTTCTTCTTCTTCTTCTTCTTCCTCTTCTTCTTCGTCGTCTTCTGAGGTACCCATGATGATTTGATCTTGTTCCTCTTCATCATCTGATGATCCTATTTCAACATAAGTTCCGTTTTCATCATCCAGTCTATCATTTAAATCTTCAACAACTTGCATCGGTTGCGTATCAACCGCAACTTCTTGAAATGGATTAGATATTGCGAGTAAAGCAGATTGTTTGGTTTCAATTGCATGAACAACTGCTCTAGGCTTGATTTTATATACTGCCATCTAGTCCCAACGATCTCGTTTCAATGATAGATATGGGACATAGTACACCTGCATAGCTTGCATCGCCAACACAAAAGGTTCGTACTTCATATATCTTCTTCTTTAATTAATATCCACAAGATTGTACTTAGGATGAACCTTCATCAAATGTTTGGCGTAGGATCAAACCATTCACATTTGAATAAGATTGAGCACTTGATTGGTAGGGATGGATATTCTAACTCCAAAACCTCAATCAATTTGCCATAAAAATCATTTGACTCGTCACTGTAGTTTGATCCCTTTATGCAAACACCATTATTCATTGTCTTTCTGCTTGCCCTATAACCCTCAGTGTGAAACTTGTAGCCATTTGCAAAGTAGCTAGAGTAGGCATTAGCAACCGGTAGAGGTCCCCTTGCTAGATCAGTAATGAATCTGTTATCAATATCGCCTCCCGAGCTTCGAGCCTATGGGAAATAGTAATGACACGAGTGAAATCTATGAATGTACACATATATGTTATGTAACTAGAAAGTTACTTACATAACATTTGAACCGTTCTACAAATTCAAGTTTTGCATCAACTGTTGTACCAGTCAAATTGGGATTTTGTAGCCATAAAAGATTGATATATTTCCTATTTATGAACGAACAAAATTATCATGAATATGATTTAACTAAGTTGTATTAAGTTCAGAATCTCTACAAGATCTATACTTACTGTACAAATGGTGTAATCTCTTCGCAATTCAACAAAATATAGGTTTGAGCTGCTCGTATCTCTACATCAGTCAATCGTTTTTTTTATTTACCAATCGTACGCCCAGCATAGGTGAAAATTATTAGATTTCCTTCTAACTCAGATTCTATTCAATCTCCTCCATCATCATTACGTGGCACTCTCCGATGCTTGGTGTAAACATGTGGTTCAAAGTAGTGTGAACAGAAGGTGGAAGCTTCTTCCACCAAATATGCATTGCAAATTGATCCCTTGACCTTTGCCTTATTGCACATATTCTTTTTAATTTTCTGCAGGTGTCTGTAATTATACAAAGACAATATGAAAATATGAGTTGAAATAACATTGTAATGATTAGAATGGGATGTTAGTAATTCACCTCTCAAATGGATACATCCATCTATATTGTATCGGTCCTGCTATACAACATTCATAGTGTGAACCCTCCCCCAAGGCAAAATCGTGCTTGAACGAGGTATGCTCACGTGTGTGTTTTATGAAGTCGCCACCTAGTTTATTTTTATAAGGGAAAACTAAGAAAGAACCCTAAATGACTCCAATTTTAATTAACCTAAATCTAGATTAATTACCCCAAAGTTTAAGGCACAATCTACGAACCCGAGGTGGATCCTGAGACTTGTCATGCTGATTAACTAACCTAAGTGTAAATGCTTTGCAAGGTAAATTGATGCAATTAGACCAGTAAAGTGTTTTGGTGATTCGACTTGCCGCTCGGGGTTAAATCCCGAACGTGCCTACGTACTCTCGTTTGAATGAGAGATCAAAGCCGACGTAGTTCGATAAAGCCTATTCAAAGGCATCTTGAAGGGGTATGCTTCATGCATGAGTGTGTGCATGCTTCGTGCAGTTTTTAGGCATTTTTGCCAAAGATTGATTGATTTGTTGTTTTAGGCATTTGTTGCCAAAAGGTGTTTGATTGGGCAATTTATTGCCAAAAATTGATGTTTGAGCTATTTATCGCCAAAATGGTTGATTAAGGTATTTGTGCCAAAAGTTGATATTTGATTAGGCAATTTGTTGCCAAAGATTGGTTAGGCGATTTGTCGTAGAGTGATTGATTAAGGGCATTTGTGCCAAAGGGGTTTTGTTGGGGGATTTGTCGCCAAATGATTAAGGCATTCGTGCCAAAAGATGATATGTAATTTAGGCAATTTATTGCCAAAGAAAAGGTGATATTTGGGCGATTTGTCGCCAAAAAGTGGTTATTTGAATTATAGGCAATTTGTTGCCAAAAGCGATTAATTAAACCGTAGGCAATCTGTTGCCAAAACGTGATTGATTAAACTATAGGCAATTTGTTGCCAAAAACGTGATTGATTAAGGCTTTTAGCCACAATTATTGATTAATTGAACTTTTAGCCGAACTGTTCGAAATAAAGGAAATTACACCGTAGTGATTAACTGGGCACTTTAGCCAATATGTTCGGAGTTAAGCATTAATACCACGATTATTGATTAACCGGACATTTTAGCCTAAACTTATCTACGTAAGGCAATTTGTTGCCAAAATGATTATGGTGTGAATGTAGTTATTTAATTAGAATTTAGAGTAGAAGAGAATATGCACAAAATGCTGAAATTAAATGGGCAGAGTTTCGTTATTACCTGAGTTAATCGGCGGCCGCTTCTTCGCTTCAGTTTGAAAATTCCAGATTAAGCTCAAGCTCCTCGTTTGGGGAATACTAATTAAAATTAATTCAATTAAGTGACCAAATATCACAACAGCAGAGTAATAAAAGCCTAAACTAAATGCAGAAAAGCAGTAGAAGAACCGCAAGGAGCGTAGGAGAGAAGAGAGCATCCGTCAACACAGACCGAGTGTGTAAAACTGTCGATTCGTGGCTGTATTTATAGGAAAAAACCAGGCTGGAGGGCGGGCGCTGCCGCCGTGGACGGCGGCTACTGCCACCCTATCCTGTCCACTCGCTAGTTTTTTGTTCCAAAGGCTTTTTCGGGAGTTCCGTACCTCCAAAAAATATTCCGGGACCAGTTCCGCGATTCTCGTAATTTTCCGGACGTTTCAAGTACCATATTGGCTTACTTTCGATGAACTTTTCGAATGGCCTCCGGTCCGGCCGGACTATTTGCAGTCCGGGAAAACAGGCTTTTTGAGCCTCAAAATTTGAGTATTCACAGTTGCCCCCCATCGGCAACTATAAAAATGATTTATGGGAGTCGGTGGTTGTTTGAAAAAATAAATTTTGAAGGCGAAAATCGGACGCGTCCAGAAGACTCGCTTTTTGGCTATTTTCCTTATAAATAGCTGAAGTTTCACTTTCACATTCATTTTTAACTTTCAAACTCAAAGATTTCTCTCAAATCCTCTCGAAATTTGAGCCAAAAAAGCAGTTTTCTCTAGGAAATCAGTCAGTTTCTTCTTCTTCTTTTTTTAAAAAATGAATCCCTTTTATAATCACAGCATGCACAATTGGACTAAGAGTCTCTCCAAGGTAGAAAAGATCAATTTGGGGAGGTACGGTCTATCTCGTATTGCTACCCTTAGGGGAGTGGTTATAGACTGGGATTTTTTTACAGGCTTGCATCAGATTTTGGGACCCGGAGGCCCACGTTTTTCGATTCGGTGCCATGATGGAGGAAATGTGTCCTCTCAGTATCGTATGTGGAGGATCCTGATCACTCATCCGTGTATTGATGCATGGACCTCATGGCTGATTGAGTTGGGTCCAAATGAGGTACTGTGGTACATTTCCTGGTATGACATCACCCGCTTTATCTAGGTTAGCTTCCGCCATACCCGAGTTTACCTTCTAGGCCTTACACATTGCACGTGGTACTGCGCTTCGCGCATTTTAAGGCAGATTGGAATAGACCAGACTATTCCGATTATGGATGGCACTTCTGTTGATTCAGTTATTACTCCGGGTGTTACCCGAGCCATCTTTAAGGCCTGGGTTAGAGATCATCAAATGGTTAGGCCCCTACCTAACCCTGCCGGTGTTCATACTTCTCCAGAGTACCGAATCTGGTTCATTGCTGCTGTTTGGCCGATTGAGAGGCCAAGGAGGAATGCACCGCTGAGTGCACTTGAGGGTTGGGCTCAGGTTGGCGCCGATGATGCAGACGGGACTGACGAGGAGATTGTGATGGCTCCTCGAACAAGCGAGGTTGGAGAGGGTTCAGCACTTAAAGACGACATTGAGGATGTTGCCCCACGTAGGCGATGGGACACTTAGATTTTTTGGACTTTTGTTTTTTCTTTTGCTATTTTGACTTTTGACTTTATTTGGAATTCGACTTTGGATTTATCTTTTGGCTTTGGATGTATGTTTTTTTTTTTTTTTGGACTTAGACTTTTATTTTATTTATTTTTGAACTTTATGGACTCTTTTGCTTGACTGTATTACTTTGAAACGGAATGACATTACAGTTTTGACTTTTGGGCTTTCCAAGCATTTCCCAATTTATTTATTCAAGCTCTAACTTTTGCCTAAGCCGCCCTTTCGGGTTTTCAGCTTAGCGAGCTACCCATTTTTGCCTAAGTCACCCTTTCGGGTTTTCAGCTTAGTGGGCCCCGACTTTTGCCTAAGCCGCCCTTTTCAGGTTTTCAACTTAGCGGGTTTTTCTTTTTTTTTTTTTCACTTTTTTTTCTGGCAAAGAAGAATGAATTATGAAATGATTTTTCCATTAATGTTTAGACCGCGCCCAAAAGAGGGCTGCCTACATATCTGCGATACATAATTTCTTTTTTTCGAGGAGAATCAGGTCTAATGTAGCTCTTTTTTACATCATGCAATGATTATAATTACACATAATATCTTTTTAACTGATCTAAATTACATGGATTCGTGAACTCCAAACCATCTAAATCAGTCAAAATGACGGCTCCGCCGGACAGTATTCTCTTTAGAATGTAGGGCCTAACCCAATGAGGACGGAACTTCCCACGTGGGTCTATGACTGGTTGTCTAATTTCCTTCAAGACCAAGCAACCTTCTTCCAATCTTCGGTCTTTGACCTTCTTATTAAAATGCCTAGCCATTCTCCTCTGGTAAACCTGAGTTCGGTGGATCGCTTGTAATCTTTTTTTATCAATACCTAGGAGTTGGAGGTGGTAATTCTGGACACAATCTGCTTCGCTGATTTGGCTTTCCTGGATGATTCTTGCCGACCGAACTTCCAGCTCAACAGGCAGCACTGCCTCCATACCATATACCAAGGAATACGGAGTTGCTCCGGTTGGCGTTCTGATTGAAGTCCTATATCCCCATAGGGCATTCGGTAACTGTTCATGCCAAGCTGTGTGCTTTTGAACTGTCTTCTGCAAAATGACTTTTATAGCCTTATTTGCAGCCTCTACAGCCCCATTTGTTTGTGGACGATAGGGTGAGGACTTATGATGTTGGATTCTCTTTTTCCAGGGCCGCTTCTAACCCCTTAATGCAAGCTTCATACTCGGCTTCATTGTTTGTGCAGTCGAAATCTAACTTGACTGCGATTAGGACATATTCTCCACAAGGAGTTTTGAACACGACTCCAATTCCATTTCCGTGATAATTCGAAGCTCCATCAAAATACATCTCCCAAACGTCATTTTCCACGTTCAAGAGATCTTCGTGGGGAAACTCCACTTCTTTCATTTCGTCTTCCACGGGCAGTTCCGCTAATTGGTTAGCCAAGGCTCCTCCTTTTACTGCCTTCCGTTGTACAAATTTCAAGTCATAGGCTGCGAGCACTGACACCCACTTAGCCATCTTACTGTCAAGAACCGGCTTCTCCATAAGGAATTTCAAGGGGTTCGATTTAGAGATAACATATGTGGTATAGGATGAAAGGTAGTGCTGCAGCTTTGTACAAGCCCAAACTAGAGCCAGACATAACTTCTCTATCTTATTATACTTCAGCTCATGGTCTAGCATCCTTTTGCTAAGGTAGTACACGGCATTTTCTACCCTGAAGTCTTCTGCTTGTTGAGCTAGCATTGCACCCATCGCTTCTTCTGTCACTGATAGGTACAATAGCAAAGGTTTTCCTAGCCTTGGTGGTTGCAAGATTGGCGGAGATAGTAAATACTGTTTGACCTGATCAAAGGCTTTTTGACAATCTTTATTCCATTCGACGGATACCCCTTTCCTGAGTAATTTGAAGATCGGACCACAAGTATCGGCCAATTGATTAATGAACCGGCTAACGTACTGTAGCCTTCCCAGGAAACCCCGAACTTCCTTTTCCGTCTTAGGTGCTGGTATTTCCAAAATGGCTTTGGCTTTTGAAGGGTCAATCTCTATGCCTTTCCGGCTGACCATATGCCCCAGAAATGCTCCAGATGTAGCTCCAAACAGACATTTTGCCGGGTTGAGCTTTAAATTGTACTTTCGAAGCCTAAGGAAGAACTTCTCAAGTGCTGTGGTATGTTCTCCAGCTGTTTTCGATTTAACAACCATGTCGTCCACATACACCTCAACTTCTTTATGAATCATGTCGTGGAAGATAGTTGTTGCCATTCTTTGATAAGTTGCCCCGGCATTTTTGAGCCCAAAAGGCATGACCCTATAGCAGTAGGTTCGCCATTCTGTGATGAATGCCGTCTTCTCTTTGTCTGGCAAATGCATCATTATCTGATTGTACCCGACAGCGAGATCAGTCAAGGAGACCATCTCGTGTCCAGCCATTCGGTCAACCAACAAGTCAATATGAGGCAAAGGAAAATCGTCCTTCGGACATGCTTTATTCAGATCCCGGTAGTCGACACACATTCGCACCTTTCCATCCTTCTTAGGAACCGGCACTATGTCCGCTAACCATGTTGGGTAGGCAATGGGCTCTATGAACTTGTTTTCCAATTGCTTAGCTACTTCCTCCTTGATTTTCAAGGACCATTCTATTTTCAGCCTCCTTAGCTTCTGTTTTATCGGCTTAGCCTCAGGGTACATTGGAAT
The DNA here is from genome assembly GCF_041381405.1 of Jatropha curcas. Classification (NCBI taxonomy): domain Eukaryota; kingdom Viridiplantae; phylum Streptophyta; class Magnoliopsida; order Malpighiales; family Euphorbiaceae; genus Jatropha; species Jatropha curcas. The sequence continues at coordinate 11,302,513 of NC_143153.1, forward strand.
CTTGTGTACTGCTATTGCTGGGTCAATTCCCGTGATGTCACTAGCCTTCCACATGAAGCAATCGGCAAACTTCTTCAAGCATTCAATGATCTGTCCCCTGTTCACACAGTCAGATGCAATGTATGTATGTTCATTTTCTTCTTTGCCAATGATTATTTTCTCTTTTTCATTTTTTATTTCATTTATTTCTTTTTCATTATTTTTCCTAGGATATGCTTGAAAGATTGACACGCAGGGTAACCAATGATCTGTAAGCTTGTATTGATAAGGACGGAATCGTCCTCAAAAATTACATCAACTTTAAAATCCAGATTTTCCAAATCCGATACAGAAGACTCGAAACTGGACTCTGACTCGATTTCAGACTCAGGGTCAGACTCAGACTCAGTACAGAACTTGGCATTAGGTCCAGACTCTAGGTTTGGCTCGGGAAGGGTTTTGTCAATAGCGTGCTCCTCCTCAGTATACCAGTTGGTG